>NW_005178420.1:0-70254 GCF_000341285.1 Galdieria sulphuraria
AACTTCTAACATATATGCTGTCTTACGCACAGACGAGCTGATAATGTTAAGTATATAAGGACTTTGTGAATAATTTCCAGTATATGCGTAAATTCCTAGACCTATAATAAGGTAGTTGATAATATTAATGGTGAATCCCCAAAAAACTGCCTTTTTAAAGTCATATGGATTTCCCATTTCTATTATCAAATTGAAGAACAGGAGGTGCCCCGAATAAGCAAAAACGATATCCTTTGCAATCATTCCTTAGTTGATATGAAAATATACATAAAATAATACGTACCGAAATAGCTACAAAGAAATCAACGAGGTTTGTTATAGCAAAAGCTGAAGCACCCGAGGATGCTCCAATGGATAGGTCAGGTTCTGGAGAGTTCTGTACTGCAACTGCTGTCAAGGTCATTATTTCAGGGACTGCTACAAAGATAATGCAAGATATGGACAAATATGCAACTCCTTTCAATGTTCGAGGAACTGAAATTAAAATACCTATCAATGTCACAACCACGGAAAACACAATGTAACATGTCTTTTGATTGGCAGCAATATAAAATGCTTGTGCAGAAACCATAATGTTTGCAGCAACGAAACAAAACAAAAGAGTTACTTGGCACCATAAAGCTACTTCCTTGGCAATTCTCCCAAAGTGAATTCCAACGACTTCATCATAGTTACGCACAAGTGGATGTGACTTCCATATGTCGGATATCAGAAAGCCGGTATACATGGCCATAATTCCGAAGAAAACTAGAAAGATTGCTCCAGGAACGAAACCCATACTCATTACAACACTGGGTAACGAAAGCTGAGAAGCTGATTCTGTCTCGGCAACCAATAGAATGACAACCAGAACCCAGTTGCTTTTCAAGCTTTCTGGAAGTTTATCAGGGTCTAATTCTGCCTGAGCATTGTTTGCTTCGGGCAACTGAACTTTAGACGACTGAGCCTGTTCTTCCTGTGGTTGACAGTTATATATTCCTTCATCAACAAACTCTAAGCTATTTTGCTTACAATCCATGATCACTTGACAGCGAGTCTCAAAGACAGACAAAGCGATAAGAGAAGCTGATTTTCATTCCAGACGCTCAAGTGGAATCGAGTCCACAGGAAAGGATCGGCTTGTCGATGTGGACAATTGGGAAAGATTTGCAATGTCTTTCTTGTTGCATCCCATTTTCTCTTTACCTTGTAGAAAATGACTTTGTTCATTACTGGTTAAGGAATGATTCCTTCATTCCTTTTGTATGGATAGACAAATACAATGGGTTTCGAGCAAAAATTGATGTCGGTAGCTCCCAACACCAATCTGGACTTTTTTTTTCAAGTGTTTTTCAGTAAAGATATTCTCCAAAAATGGAAGTGCCTGGTTTTGCCCTTTGACCAACTAGGCTCAACTCTGATAGTTTATTTAGTGATTATTGTTACGTTGCTTTACCTGAATGCTACCTCAAAGTGTGCACCTGCCAATTAACGATTGTCGTTGAAACGATAAAAGTTTTTGGAGATATTTTTGAGTTTATTGGATCTTATGTTTCTAAATTCTTTTGTTTTTTTATTGGTTCCATTGGTATGTCCAACAAGCTATGCCTTTGACTAAAAGGTATAACCCACCCACGATAGAATTTATTCATTGATGACAGAAAACCGTCTGATGAGCTATACTGTATTGTACGATACGACAGAAAATAAAGACCTCAACTTGTCGTTAAGGGCAAAGAAATTGTCTTGGAAAGAAAATCAAAGTGGACACTATCCGTCTTCAATTCCGAATCTTTCTTCTGTTGATGGAAAGGAGATCAAATGCAACTCCAAAAGCACGAAGGTTTGTCAGTATTCTGTTGGTTTCCTTTAAAGGACATTATTTGACAACTTGTGAATTTGAGTTGGATATTTCCAGTTGTTAAAGAGCAATGTGGGTGTAAGGACAGTCTTTCTAATAGAGAATCTGCGGACCACTGAAAACGAAGAGAGCAGAGTGGTTGGTGTGTATGCCGACCTCATTTTATGCAGAGTTGCTACTTGTTTGAGATCCCGTACTAGTTACCGTAATTCATTGTGGAATGGTTGAATAAATCATTGAATTGGAGACGACTTTATCACAAGTGGTGATGGGCTACCGATAAAAGCTTCAAAGTATGCATACAAAAGTTTATAATTGTTTCTATTCTTTATCAAAGAATCCAAGTATGCCAAAGATATGCCGATATAAGAAGACAACATCTTGATATACTCAAATGGAACATTTGTTTCGTTACTCTATAGCTTTTAGTTTTGTAGAGACAAGACTAGCGGAGTTTTGAATTAATAACACAGTGAAAGTGACCCAATTGATCGCATTTTCTTCTTTTAAAAAACTTTGAGTAGCTGGTCATAGTAACTTGGAAATATACCCAAGATAATACTCATGGATAGCGTGTCAACTTGTCCCAGTAATAAGCTCGGAGAATATGAAGGGAAAAGAATTTGTTCCAACAGTTACACTCATAATAGTTTGCCAGATTCAACTCCATTCCTTTCTCTTGGAATATATTGGCTAACAAACGAAAAATGGTTATAAGAGGAGGAAATGTCCACAACCTTTTTAAAATACTATGAAAGACCAGCAACTCTTGAGCAAAGGCATTTTGATGCATTCAGAAAAATTCGACATTTCAACAGACATATTTGTCCAAGCAAAGTTTCCATATAAACTGCTATAATCCACCAAAACTCGGTGAAAACTGCTTACAACAACACTAAATCTTCACCCGAGGTTTTCAAGAACCATAAATGAATAACACCACCTCGTAATAAAATTTCACATACCGGATTAAGAACAACAGAGAATAATTCTTGGAACAACTCCAAAGCCAATCAATTTATCATTTGGGTCATTATAAGAAGATACAATGACGATATTATTTCTAATACAAGTATTCACATAAGAGGCAGGTACACGCCGTCCAACACCTCTCAACAGGGCCACTCTAAAGTCCATGGAGGACTCAAGGCCTTTTATTTCTTCTTCTATGCGATATTGTAGTCCCAATATTTTAAGAACTTGTAGTCTCCTATACCACGAGCATAGATAGGTTGCGTTTTCCAGAATTTCTATGGAACCTGCAGAAAACCTAAATTAAGGATCGAATAGTCTTCTATCCAATGCAAAACTATGTGACAAGGTTTGGTTAACATACAAAGTCTATTCACATAACCAGATGTATCATGTTCTCTTGAGCACTATAAGGAAGCCAAATAATCTTTTCAAAGATATTCCTTCAGTTTGTTTCAACTTGGTCCTTCGACAATGTAGGTTTCTATTTTGGTTCCGTAGACACTTCTCTATCGTGATAACAGTGAATTCTTCAAACATCAATACCGAGTCACCTTCCAACACAAGAGGAGCTTCTATTCTAAGAACGCACTCCAAGTCTCGTGTCTTTTACGCGACAAGGAAATCGTATTCCAATTCTGGGTAACAACCATCCAACGAAACTCCCCAAATACTAAAACTAAAGTAACTCAAGATATATTAGAAACACTCTTTAAGGGTATTTGACGAGTAAAAAATATAGGTCCAACGTTTCTCGACCAACAGCTACTGGTTTCAGCTGTCCTTATTCTACCAGATAATAGTTAGCTCAACACAGCTCTTCCAAGAATTGGCAAAAGAAACAACACAAACAGAGTAGTAATAAGCTTCATACAAATATGGAGCTCATCAAACCAAACCCCTTAAAATTGTTATACTTTTACAGTTATCAGGTCTTTCAGTCCAATCAATTCACCCTGAAAATGTTCTCTCTTTAATAGAATATCAATAAAACCTTGTGTTTCTCCCATTCTTTATTCCTCTTTTTCTGAATAGTATTGTAGAGTCAAGTAACAAACACAAGTTTTACAAATTCGTTAATATGCTTGTTTCTATAAAGAGTGGATCTCATTTCTTCAGTCGAATGTTTGCCATTGCTAAGTTTCCTTGTCATTCTTAGCAAAAGGAAGGAGTCGTTTATTGTTGTAAAATCTAAATAGAGGGACTAAACCTTCTAGGCAGCTGTTTACAAGTAATCTTATGGATATTATCATTTCAGTGTTCTGTTAATACTAACTATAGTTTTTGGATTGCAAGCAACTCTAATGGGCTTAATTCTTTATAGAATGAAAACATCATATTTCATAAGAAATAATCAACTTGATTATCCACATTTCTCTTTCATTCTACTTTTCGTCATATCAAACGAAAATAAAGCGACTCAAAGATTTTCTTTATCCAATGGTCATCAGATGCAACGACCTATGGACGATGGATTTGAGTCGATTGGGTCTTGTTGAAATTTTCAACAGAAAGGTTGAAGACTCCATTCTTCTATCGGTATTTGTGGAAATGAAGAATTGGAAACTCTCAAGGTTTTCAAGAGCCTTAAGTCATTTGGAGAATGCCTATCATGGCAGCCTGAAACCTTCTGTACTTACTGAGATACCAGGACCTCGTTCAAAGGAATTGAGTGCTCAATTGGACACTATTCAGGAAAGTAGAACAGTCAGTTTCTTTATTGATTTCGAAAAGGTGAGCTAGCTTTATTTTTTTGTTAGAATATATTTGAATTCATAGCTTAATAGAGTCAAGGAAACTATTTGGTTGATGCAGATGGAAATATTCTACTCGATATGTTTTGTCAAATAGCATCCTTACCTTTGGGTTACAATCACCCAGCTGTTATTCAGGCAGTGAAAAATAACTCAGAATTTATGTCATTTCTAGTACAAAGACCAGCACTCGGAATCAATCCACCCATTCAGTGGCCACAAGTACTGCAACAGACTTTACAAAATGTTGCACCTCGTGGACTCGAACAAGTCGTAACTACTTGCGGTTGTGGTACTTCTGCAAATGAAAATGCTTTCAAGGTAATTAGATTCCATTCACAAGGCTTATTTTTAAACTGTATAATAGGCAGCTTTTATATGGAAGCGTGCAAAACAACGTCCTGGAGTTGAGCCTACGATAGAAGAATTAGAGTCTGCTATGCACAATCGTCCTCCTGGAAGCCCTTCCTTGGCTATTTTGTCCTTTGAAAACTCTTTTCACGGAAGAACTCTGGGATCCTTGTCAGCTACTCGATCCAAAGCATTGTATAAGGTAAGAAGTTTGATACTACAGTTTTGCCATATGTATAATACGTATTTTTGTGTATATATGGATAGGTAGACTTCCCATCTTTTGAATGGCCTATGGCTCCATTTCCAAATCTTCGTTATCCTCTGCAAGGGAAACAAGACTTGATGAATATCAAGGAAGAAGATCGATGTCTGAAAAGTGTGGCCAACATTCTATCTACGCATCCTATTCCCATCGCTGCTGTTATTGTGGAGCCTATCTTGTCTGAAGGTGGAGACTTATCAGCTTCTCCACGCTTTTTTAGAGAGCTGCGAGATCTTGCACTTCAAAATGATGTGGCTTTTATAGGTTTGTATTATCTTATATTTATTTTCAGTCGGTGACCTTTGTGATCTAGTCGATGAGGTTCAAACCGGTTGTGGTGCAACTGGTACTTTTTGGGCTCATGAAGCTTGGGAACTCTCAACTCCACCTGACATGGTTACCTTTTCAAAGAAAATGCAAGTATCTGGATATTATGCTAGAAAAGGATTTAGACCTGCTCAATGTTCTCGTATATTTGGAACTTGGATGGTAAGCCAATCTTGTGTTAAAAACGAGTCTCCATTGAACATTGATGTATAGGGTGACCCTCTTCGTATGTTGCACTGCAAAGCAATTGTAGACACGATTAACTCAGAGAAGCTTCTCGAAAGAGTAAAACATACGGGAGAATATCTTAAAAATGGTTTGATGGAGGCCTCTAACCAATTTCCAGAACAAATCAAGAATGTAAGAGGTAAAGGTACCTTTTTGGCTTGGGACTGCAAAAGTTCAGAAGAAAGAGATCATTTCATATATGTTTTAAGACAGTATGGAGTGAATATTGGGGGTTGCGGAAAGAATACTTGTCGACTTCGACCAGCACTCATTTTAGAACATGATGACGTTGAAGTATTCATGACGGCATTCCAACAAGCATTGAAGACTATTACTTTGTCATAATGAAAGAATAGAACGAGTTGATTTGTTACATACGGTTTGTGCACTGAGTAAAGATGATATGTGTCTCTGCATTTGTCTATTCTCCTTTTGAAAATTCCAATACTTGAATAACATGAAATATGGTTGTCATTGCAGAATATCTAGATACAAAACATCATGAAAGTAACCTTTCATATTGGAAATAATAGTTCCATTCGGCTCTCTAAGCAACACAACTTGTTGGCAGAATTTTCGAGATGTTGACGGAGGAATATATTGAACAATCTAAAAATTGTGTCAAAAGAACACAAGATTCATCTTACTGATATTTAGGTAATTGTCAAATCTTGAGACTTTTAAAGGAATTGTTGTTGTTTTCTCAACAATCTTGTATGCAAACCGCTCAAAACATTGTAGGGCTTTCTGAAGAATACATCAAATTGAACATAAATCAAGAATGAGAAGGAAAAATAGTTTTATCAAAAAAACTGTCAGAACAAGTGCTTACCATTTTAAAAAAAACATATTTGGAAATTCTTTGGGTGGTTCTCCAACTCTATTGCTATGAACTACCATTTCGAGTATATCCTTGTCAATGAAGAATGACTGTGAGAGATTGTAAAAAGCCAATTTTTGAGCAACATGTACTTCATAGAAGACAGCAATCTGTGTACTTGACACGAGTAAAAGCTTTTTGTAGAAGATGTGCATCTTATATCCATGAAAGGAAAGAGTGGGAAGATAAAATTAGCTTGCAATAGAAAACCCCGCAATCACTACTATGTGTGCTCTTTACAAGTATATATGACCGAGGATTCTACTGCTACCAAGTAATTGATATCTGATAAAGAAACCCGAATCTCGTCAAAGTTTTATAAATCAACTGATTATTAAGATAGATACTCGTACGGAGGAATATACAATTTACTATTTATGCTACTTGTGTACATAATACGATTTCGATGTAGAGGAATAAGCAAAGGTTCTGCAAATATTTCAACTGAATAACAGGCTTTTTATATGATATCCCAATCAATTCGTGATAGAGAACCTTTCAAGTATTCCAAAAGTTCTATCTACCAAGGTCCCTATATATAGTTGGAAGTTTACAATAGTTTTTAAAACTTTCTTCTATTTGTATCCTACTTGTATTTTGTATGTAAAGCGAGTAAACAAGTAGCAAAACATGGCGGGAAGGGATTGGATAGAATGGCTTTAGTCCCTGTGAATTTCGTGCTTTGCTGGCCAGATCAGATGGCCTGAAGGAGAGACACGTAGATCAACTTTGTAACGGCGCCAAATGGAGCATGTTTCGCGCCAAAGAGTTTTTTCATTTGCTGAAGCCAACGCTACTCGGTGTCGAATAGGATACAAACGAACCTTATATTTCATATTATTTCAATTGAGTCATATTGCATATAGAGGTTAATATATTAGGCGTTTGTGGTGACTGACCTATTATAAAGAGAGTGACTCTGGTGGAGAATACATATATGACACGTTGTTGATGCCGAGAGAATAGTTGCACTGTATTTATATAGTATGACATTGAGAGGAAGAGAGAAAAGGTCGAAATCGGTAGAAAGAACAAAGGAAGACTCAAGGGAATCATTGTTCGGAAGATTTACCTTCTTTAGGAACTGTAATAGGCAGTGCAAGGACAACTCTAAGAGTACGAATGAAGTCAAGTTCCAAAATAATGGACTTGAAGAACAAAATACGCAAGCACAACAACCCCAACTATCTCCTTCTATTCCAGTGACACGCTCAAATAGAAGAAGACATGAAGCTATCGAAGACACTTATAACAACTGGGACTCAAAAATATTAGAGAATAGTTTATCTTCTAGTTATCCAGGTCATAACAGTCCACGTTCTTTATCACCTGAACCTTATTCAAGTGTTCTTCATCGCTCGTATCCAAAGAATAATAATGTGCTGTCAAAGAGAGTCAGTTATAATATTGGAAATGGGATAAGGAACCTATCAGCTCTAATATCGGGAACACCGGGACGTTTTGCCGAAACTATGAGCGGAATTCGTGCTTCTAGCTCCAGCGAACTTTCCAAACTAACCTCGTCTTCTGTTTCGGATGCGTTTTCTAGAGACTTTGGAGAGCTCTCCAAATCCTTTAATGGCTTAGACAGCCCCATATGTATAACTCCAAGAATAGAAGGATCGCAATCGAGTCTATCAGAGAAGAGTGATGTCAATTTCAAGTTTGAGATTTCGCCAGTATCTTCTAGAACTGTGACACAAACTGGCTCAATCTCTAGTAGGTCAATCATCAATGCTCGTAATTCTGCTTGTGAGAAGGTTGTAGATAACGAAATACAGATGGCCAGTAATAATGAAGGAATTGAACAACTGGACTTTCTGACGGTACATCGTGGAGATGGTAAAACTCAGATTGAACTCCATCGTGGAAGAATAGATAAGCTATCTCGTCGAGATAGAGTTGATTATCTGCTAGTTGCGAGAGCGTCCAACTTGGAAAATAGTGATCCTTTAGAAAGCACTCAAGTGTTTGATTGCAGTAATGTGCTGGAAGCACATGGCTTGAATATTGAAAAAATTCAGCAACTGTCCAAAGACCTCAAATCATTTAGAAAAAGTTATCATTGTTGGATTTCTTGCAAGTTACAAAAGGAGAAACTAAACCCTCCTGGATTTGAATACGAAAGAATGTTATTCCATGATACAAAAAGTGGCAATGTGGAGCCCCTATTTCAAATTGTATTGGATACTTTTCGCTGTTTGGCTGCTCTCATTGCATACAATATGACAGCAAAGAGTATTTTGATTCCTTTATGTGGAGGTGATCTGTATCGTTGTAAGAACTATCGTGTGGATGCTTTGAAAGCGATTTTGGAAGTTGCTACTGTATACGCAGCATGTGGACTTCCCCTTAGGAGTATCAAAATATTATTACCTGAAAACACATCGATTGAGTCAGAAAGGCGTCATTTTGCTAGGGCAAGAGAAGAGTGGCATAATTTTGACAATCATCCCATTGTTTTGGAAAAGATGGAACGGAAAAACTTTCTGTACGATTGTTTATTGTTACATGGGAAATCGGAAATGAAGCAAATTGAAATCATCAAAGACAGTTTGCAAGACATGAAAGCTAGTTCACAAAGTATAGATTGTGTAGCTAGGTAAGTTTTCAAAACATATTGCAGTCATTATAGAGAAATTGATTCATTCCGTATTTAGTGTACATTCAGGAGCCAACAGCATTCAAATCTTCAAAAGTCTTTCGAGCCTTGTTTTCTCATCTCGCAAAATTGTTGCTTTGATATCTCCAAACTTCATGGAATGCTTATGTTGTCAAATGTTGTTTAGTCTCGCATTTTGTAGAAACTTGGAATCAAAGGGAAATGCTTTATTACCTATTGTATTGGACAACTGTCCTATGAGTCCCTTAGTTAAACGTGTAGTAAATTGTCAGGGTGTCATTGCTGGTTCACAGAAGATCGATATTATATTGAGAGCAATCTGCAAATTTGTTTCTTCTGAAGTGAACTCTTCCGAGCGCAAAAACGACAAAGTTGGTACTATACGTCTGCATTCTGGTGAAATTGTAGAGAAAAAGTGGGAAGATGAAACAACAAGAGAACTTAATGGTCATCATCAGCAGATGAAAGAAGAAGAAGATTTGTGCAGAAACGAGCAATGGCAATATTTCGAAACAAACAATTTGAACGATTTTGAGTTTGAAGACGACGAAAGTATTTTGAGCAATCCTTTGTTTACTCTTTCTTCATTACCCGAATGGAAGAGTCGTTGGAATATCGATCCTCGCATGCTTGAAGTGGGTCCTCGCATTGGAGTTGGTGGTAGCGGAGAAGTTTTTAAAGCTACTTATCAACGCCAAGTAGTTGCTGTAAAGTTACTGGTACAAGATGAAGATCATACTTCTTCCGATGCTCTTTTAGATTTCAAAGGAGAGATGTTATTGATGAGTGGTTTGAGCCATCCCAATATCGTTAAGTTTATAGGCGCAGTGAATAGTTCTACCAACATTTGTCTCGTGACAGAATTTGTTTCAGGCGGATGTTTGTATCGCTACATAGCCAGAAAGAGAGCGAATGGTGAAATCTTTCCTATGAAGGATTATCTGAAGATTGCATTGGATATTGCTAAAGGAATGGAATATCTTCATGCACAGACACCTCGGGTTATTCATATGGACTTGAAGTCACCCAATATTTTGTTGAGTCCACATAACAACGGACACACTGCTAAGATAGCTGATTTTGGATTATCCTGTCGACTAGATAAAGGCTTGAGAAATACTGGTTTTGGTGGAACTGCGGAATGGATGGCACCTGAAATGATGAGACAAGAAAAGTTTGATGAGAAAGTTGATGTGTTTTCATTTGGGGTCATTTTATGGGAACTTGTTACGGGAGAGAAGCCTTGGGGAAATGATCATCCTACACATATCATTCGAAAGGTATCATTGGAAGGACAAAGACTGATTGTACCTTTGGATATCCGACAGAGGATTCCAAAGGAGGTGGACGACCTTATTGATCAGTGTCAAAGTGCAATTCCTGTTCAACGTCCTTCTTTTTCAGATTGTGTGCAAGTTTTAACAGATTTATGTTTTAGAGAAAGCTAAGATACGACTTGTATAAAAAATGAAAATCTTGATGAGAACAATTGTGTTTTCTTGTTGTGATGACTTTGAAATTGTTGGAATGGCTTGGATCCTTTACGCTCTCAAGTCAATAGGCCCAAAAAACTTTCAACGACCCTTGATGGCACATAACAATAGAATTCCTAGTTATATCAGAGTAAAAGAGAATCACATCCTGTTACAAGTGTTGGTCAAACCAGGATCCAAGAGACCTGGTCTAATGCAAACAACTGAAGAAGAGGTTATCATTCACGTAGGTGCACAACCCAAACAAGGAGAAGCCAATCAAGAGTTGGTAGAAAGGTAGTTATTACTCTATTATGGCACTAGAAAGTACTATTTATGGATACACGAGGTTGGCAAAGCTATTGCACGTGCCAAAGTCTGATATTTCCATCGAGTCTGGAGGAAAAGGCAAAAAAAAGAGAGTTTGTATAAAAGGTGTCGTAAATTGGCAAACGATCGACGATATTTTCAAATCTACACAAATGAATGAGAAATAAAAAGACAAGTTTCTCAACTACTTTATGTTGGATACATCACCCAGTAACTCTTATCACATAAAATACTCAGTATGACACAAAGTAAGGTTATCAATGCCTTCCCACTGGGGAATTCGGACTATCATCATCTTCCTCACTATCTTCTCCTTCCACAACTTCCTCCAAGTCGATATCTACTCCAAACTCTTCTTCTACTCTACTAAGTGCTGTGACCACTTCTTGATAAAGTGGAAAAGGAAAAGCTACTCTGGAACCCATACGAAATAGCGTGAAACCAGCAAACGGTGCAGGAAGTGTTTCTGTTTCTAACTCAACGATATTCGCTCCCTTTTTGGCAAGTACTGCTGTTACTGCTTCCACAATTCCTTCAGAATCAGGACCCTCAACATATAATTCATACTCTCTCGTATCAGGAGAAACATGTCGCTCCGCCACGGAAGAAGCACGTCGAGTACTAATCTATAACAATCAACGCATGAGAACAAACAAATTATCTTTCATAAAACAAAACAACCCTACTTGAAAACCTGGTAACGCTGACTCTAGCGCAGATTGTATCAACTTCCCGTCCTTCGCATTCAAACTAACCAATACAATCATAGCAAAGTCTCCTCCAAGACAAGCCATTCGACTGGATTCCACTATACAAAAGTCAAATCAACAAGCAAACAACCAAATCAGATGATACGCTGACCATTGGCTGAAATATTTTTTAGTGCCCAACTAAAGTCGTGTACGATGCCCACTCGGTCGGAACCCGCAACGCTAACAACAAATGATTGTGTTTCCATACTAGTAGCCTTTCTATTTCTCGAGACTAGAAAGAAAAACTAAACTGGAGTATTATGTGAATAAGTATTCAACTATACTTGGAGCAGTAGAAGGGTCGCTTTCGGAAGCCGCTGCTATGGCGCCATGGGTAAACGCCGTGCGACGAAATGTGTGTGGCGTCACCAAGGTTGCATTATTACAACGCCCAAATAGGTAGAACGACCTATTTGTTGAAATTATGGTTGGACGAATAGTTCTGCTAACAGAAGAAACCAAATGTTTGCAAAGCTGACTCAAGGCCATCACCAACCCAAAAACCAATTATTACACACCGATCGGCGATCCTCCCGAGAAGAATTATTCGCCAACTCTGAAATTCAGTTTTAGTGATGTTTCTTTTTTGGACAAAGTGAAATATGAAAAAACCCATTTCCACAAGCCAACTTTCTTTATATATACGATGAACATATATTGGGTTGAAATGGCTACTAGCGTCTAATCAACTAGTAACATACCATTCAAAAAAAATATTGTGAACGAGCTTATACTCGCTAGAAACTAAAATTATCACAATTACGACAAATAACTACATTCTCTTTCCTTCAATTGGCGTGAAACGTAATCTTCATTAAACTTGGAAAAACTCTGAAACTGCTCAGCCAACTTTTCTTGTATGACCGCATTGTATCGATGTGCCAAATGCCTAGTCTTATTAGCCAACGCCTCCGAAACAATTTCCTTCAGTTCCTTCAAACTAAACAGCTTTTCATTTTCAAAGTCTCGATTTTCACCTTTACTGTTGAGCATCTTCCAAAACTTAAGAGGAATATAGGCACTTATGTCACTTTCTGTTGACTCTTGAAGAACAACGCCACTTCCATCTTCCTCGCAATCCACAGGAAACAAATTGTGTGAGCCACAACTGGAGCATTTCATTACTCTGGTTCTAGATGCCAGTCGTTTTGTCAATGGCTTCAGTGACTTGTCACTACCCACGCTGTCGTCACTATCACTTTCACTCCTCACAGAAGACTCCCTAAACTGACAAGCAGAAACTGTTCCAAGCTCTATTTCACGACTAAAAACGTTTATTTTCTCATCCGTAGCCTTGGTGTTCGTTGTTTCGCGGGTCCAAAAACGACGCGACTTTTTCCAAGAAACCCGGTCCAACCAGTTTTGGACTGCTGGTGGTGACAGCAAACGTTGATTATCACTCAACTCTAACAAAGCCATGCGATGTCCCGAACAAGAAACCGTTTCCTTTTCAGTTTCATCTTCAAAAGGTCGCTTCTCTCCCACTTTAATGGCCAACACTTCCGACATGACCAATCCAAAAACGGTCACAAAATAAAAAGAAAATCATTCAATGAAATGGAATAATGAATATAGGAAGAGAGGAGGAGGGGGCCACTCGTCCCTCGTTCTGGGTACCTATCTATAATATATATATATATATATATATATATGAAAGCACACATTCATGAAACAAGTGCTTGGTTTATTGAACAACTAATAAAAGCATTATTGTAGAATTGGATATTGTCTCATTGCCTATGTTATTGTCGAAAGAAAAAAGACAATCGATTTTGGCGCCTTTTTCAGTCGAAAATGAGAATGGAGGATTGTGTTTCCCAGCGGATGTGTCATCGTTTTGCTGGTCTTGTCGTTGACTGGCATGTTTACACAGTTTGCTAAAGACCTTTTTCGTTATTCTGATAAGATGGAGAAGTCTTCTGTTTCCGATATTTCATGTACGTTGGCTATCTTGTTTTCTTGAGTATACCATTCAACTCTTCTTTTTTGCAGCACCTAGAAGCAAAGAAGCACAACAAAAGCTATTAGAATTAACAAAGCACGGTTTGTTGAAAGTGGGTGAAAAGGTGCAGTTTTATTACAAGGCCAAAGAGTTCGCAGCACAAGTGACTTCTGAAGGCTGCTTGTTATACCAGGGGGAAAATGGAGAATCGGAACTCTTTCTTTCGCCTTCAGCGTTTGTTAACACATTGGCAAAAAGACAAGGCCCTTCTAGTCGTGGAAAGTCGAAGCCAAAGTTGAACTTGAACGGTTGGGAGTTTTGTTTTGTGGCTGGTGTTAGTTTGTCGCAACTCAAACAACAGCTTGAATCCATACTACAAGCAGAAGGCACAGCAGGATCTTCCTCATGGAAAACAAATATAAAGTCGCAAGGAAAACAAGAGAGTGAAACTGGCGACACAGAATCGCTTCTGAAAGAACAACAATCATCGGACCCAGAAGATTCCAGTACACCTTTGAAGAAGAAACCAAGAATTGAGAAGAACGAAGACTCGTGGGTTGCTGATGCACAAAGGTTGGAAAAGTCACAAGAACATTCTGCAGATATTTCACAAGTGGAGGAAGTGGTTGAAGAACGACAAGAAGAGGAAGAGAAAGAAAATGAACAAGGTAAACAGGAAGAAGATAGTCAACCATCGGAGTCGGAAAATGACGATGGTAAAAATCTGAAGAAACGAACTACTCGTCTATCTTCAGGTTCTATCAAACACATTAGTTATACCAAAGGAACCAAGCAGATAAGCAACGATGAAGCTTCCTCAGTAGATCCTGATAAAACGGACGATGATAAAGAACTGGACACGATTGAAGGAACTTCAACGAGAGGAAGAAGAAGAAGACTTTCGGCAACCACAAGAAACAGTAGCCGGTTGGCTTCACAAATAACGAAATCTTCTAAAGGAAAACAGGAAGCTTCATCAGACGAAGAGGAACGATCCATACCTCGGGTTTCCGGAAGATACTTGAGAAGAGATAAGGCTAGAGAATCCAGTCCCAAAGTGATGTCTACCCAGGAAGATGACCAACAGAGTCATTCAGACGATAATGGCGAAGTAAAACAAGAAAATGATGAGCTTAATTCACAAGTGACTGGAGAAGATGACGCAGATGATTTGGAAGGACCTTCAGCGTATACGCTGCTTGAGCAGATCAAGGAAGCTGAAAGGATAGAGTTGCATTGTGGTTGGTCCAAAGAAGATCGAGAAAGTTTACTCGATGCGTTGAGAGATACCAAACAGTTGGATCCAACAGTTCTTTCACAACATATGATGGGAAGCAAAAGCTCTGAAGAGATAACAGAATATCTAAAGGTATTAAAGGATAGACTTGTAGAGGCAACGAAAGACACTGGATCGGAACCAAATGTATCATTATATACCATGCTATTATCTTTGGAGTTGCTTCACACTGGAGTTGTTGCAAATGATGGAGTAATTTCTAAAAAATTAGAACATACTTGCAAGACTTCTATTCATATGGACTCTCAGGACAAAGTTCTGCCTACTTCTAAAAGAACGATATCGGACACGGACAGGATTCTGAAGAAGATGCGAAAGGAAGTGGAAGAACTTCGCAACAAGGTTGAAATGGAGATGGCAGCAAGACGTGATTTAGAACTGGAAAAGCAATTGTTAGAAGTTCAGTTACAGGAAGCGAAACGGGCCACCGAAAGAGAAGCACGCAAGAGAGCAGCCATAGAAGATGAGAATGAGGAAATGAAAGTGCGTGAGTTGGAAACCCGTCGTCGTCTGGATCGTTTAAAGCTTAAACTCACTGCAATCAAGGGAGAGGTGAATACTACGGATGGAAAAGATAATATGAATTGTTCTGTAACATCTCCAAGTGCAATGCATTCTATGGATAATACAAAAGTAGTCAGTGGAGAAACAGCAATGACAGAAGAGAAGGATTCTATTCATGAAGAGCCTTGTGAGATAGTTTCACCATCTAATCTTAAGGAACACAGTAAAGAGGAAATGGAAAAGTTACAAGAAGAAGTTGATCGTTTGAGAAGCAAAGTTGCAAGTTTAGAAACTGAAGTTAGTGACTTTCAACAAGATGCAGAAAATGAACGAAGACGGAATTATCATTTGATGGAAGCCAAAAAGTATTTAGAAATCAGCTTGAATGAAGTTCTACACGCCTCGAAAAGCTCATCTCCTGATGAAATGGAAGTCACTTCAAATGAACAATCTGTAACCGAGTTAGAGGCAAAGAGCAACTTTCTCCCAAAGGATATGAATGAGAGAGTTTTTCCAAGTCTTTATCGCTTCACTAGTTCTATTGTAGCAAGAAGAAGGAAGTCACGCGCTTTCCGAAGTATGCTAGTTTAGTTTATTTCTATAGAGCACATAAGATATATAGAATGGACTTGTGTGTGGATGATGCTTTTTCTATTTGGATAAGACAAAAGGGCCAAAGAGACCAATGGACAAACACTCGAGAAACGCTTTGGGCAGAAATAGAATTGAACATCATTTGTTGTGTGTGTGTGTGTGTAGAGAAACACAAATAACGCCGAAGGGTTTGTGAGATGGTTGTGTTGCAAGTAATCGATCCTCAAACGAAGAAAACTTATGAAATAAATGGTGTGGAAGAAGAGGGCTATATTCCTTCTACAGAATGGAAAAAAATAGTCTTACAGGAAGGTACAGGACTCATGGTATATGATCCCTTTTATTACAATACCTCCGTTGCCAAGTCTTCCATTTCTTATTCAGACCCCTACAAAGGAAAACTTTATTATCGTGGATATGATATGGAAACTCTCTCTGAGAATTCCAACTTTTTAGATGTTTCTTTTTTGCTCATTCACGGTTCACTACCTTCGAAGCAAGAAAGTGAAGTTTGGAAGGATTTGATAATGTCTCACACTTATCTTCACGAAGATATACTTGCCCAACTTAGAAGATTCCGTTACAATGCTCATCCCATGGGGATCATGATAGCCACTTTAGCCGCTTTGATGGCTTTTCACCCCGAAGCCAATCCCTCTCTTCGCGGAGCTGACTTGTATGAAAAGTCAAAGGAGAGTTGTAACAAACAGATATTTCGCATATTAGGGAAAGTACCTACTATTGCAGCTTGTGCTTATCGTATGCGTGTTGGAAGACCCTTCAACTCACCTGATTCCACAGGAACGATGAGTTTTACTGGAAATTTCTTAGCTATGTTGGACCGACTTTCGGAACCATTGTATATTCCTGATGAGCGTTTATCAAGACTATTGGATAAAGTATTTATAGTGTTGGCTGATGATGGTAAGTATTCCTTGTTGTTGTGTGTAGGAAGGGCAGAAATGAATGATTCTGGTTAGGAATGAATTGTGCAACTAGTATGTTACGTCATGTGGCATCTAGTAAAGTGGATCCTTATACTGCCATTTCAGCTGCAGCAGCTGCTCATTATGGTCCGAGGATTAGTGGAGTGTCCGATGCTGTGATAGGGATGTTATCAGAAATCCAAGATTCTTCCCCATCCTCAGTTCGTTCGTTTTTAGATCGATGCAAGTCAGAGAATAGAAGACTTCAAGGCTTTGGTCACCTTAATTACAAAGCATATGATCCTAGAGCTCGAGTATTAAAAGGCGTTGCTAAGGAAGTAGCTGAGTTGCTTGGTCGTGATGTTTTATTAGATAAAGCGTTTGAGTTGGAGCGTCAAGTATTAGAAGATGTGCATTACACTTCACGTGGTGTCTATCCGAATATTGATCTTTATTTGTCTTTGATATGGAGAATGATGGGTTTTCCGTCAGATTTTGCTCCTGTTTTATCAGCTGTAAGTAGTTTAGTGTGCCATTTGAATATTATTGATATATATATGTGTGTATATATAAGGTACCTCGAACGGCTGGTTGGTTGGCTCATTGGAAGGAAGGATTAACTGATCCTTATGCCAAGATATGGCGTCCTAGACAAATCTACAAAGGAGAGGAGAAGAGAGATTATGTTGCTTTAGAGAAGAGACAACCTCCACCTCATGGAGAGCCTAGTTTAGATTATCCAGAAACGAGACAGAATAGAAGAAGATTACTATGTTATCAACATAATAATAAAGAATGAAAAGTTGATTTTCTTTTTTATGAAACAACAACATTTGTGAAGAGAAGAAGAATGGGATGGTGGTGGTGGTGGTGTGTGATTGTGGTGTTGATAGTCGTTATTAAAAGGAAAGTTTTACTTAGAAGCAACCCACGAGAACATATAAAAGGTTTGGTTCTGGAGAAATGTTTGATCATATGGCTCACTATTATGATGAAATGAATCGTTTGATATCTTTGGTAGGCAACTTGGTTATTGACAAACTCAAGGTTGATCTCCTTAGGGTTTGGATATGTCTTGGAGACGTTCCGCTGTACGTCATCTAACTCTTCTTCCACCACATAGTAAAATATTGGATGTTGCTATGGGAACGGGAGATTTGAGTCTAGCGTTGTTACAACAACGTCCTGATTATCATATTGTGGGTATTGATCCTTCTGTAGAAATGTTGCGTCGAGCAGAAAAGAAGTTGTCACGTTATGCATCGTCGGTTACTTTTCAACAAGGGGTTGCAGAAGAGTTGCCTTTTTCAGATGATACTTTTGCAGCTGTGATGGTTGCTTTTGGAGTTCGTAACTTTGAAGACAGGAAGAAAGGAATAGCAGAAATGAGTCGAGTGATGAGTCGAGATGCCAAGTTGGTCATCCTGGAACTTGGATATCCTGATAGTGACCCTCATGGATGGAGGAGGTGGTTGAATAGGATTGCCGAGTCATTTATTCGATATGGGGTTCCTTATTTAGGTATGATATTGACTGGAAGTAGAGATGAATATCACTATTTACAACAAAGTATGTATTCATTCCCAAATGCGACAACATTTCAACACTTTTTACAAACGGAATGTGGTTTATATGTAACTCATTATGAACGTTGTTTATGGGGTTTAGGGCCTCATATTTATGTGTTGAAAAAGTTATCCTCGATTGGATTCCATTGATTCTCCACGACGATTCTTTGTGTTGTGAAATGGATAAACCAACTTTCCGGGAGCATGAGTATATAGAAAACCATTCAAGACATACAAGTTTCGAATCACCTAAACAAAGACACGGTAACTTTATTTCAAAGGTCCTCGACTTGAGAAAGAGTCAACAAAGGGATAGAGAAAAGGAACAAGACGACAACTTATCAGACAACCGTCACTCGGAATATAAAAGACATCCCAACGCACACTCTTCAGTTGGAGGGATTACTTGTCACGACGAAAATATCATAAAGGCACAAAGGTCAGTCGTATTTGAACTCATCAAACAAGTAGGGAAGAACGTCATCATGGGAAGAGACTTACTTTACGTGACTTTTCCTATCCAATGTTGTGCTCCAGAATCTGCTTTACAAAGATTTGCTTATGCAGCTTCTTATGCGCCCTCCTTTCTAGGAAAGGCAGCAAGACAAACTCACGACCCTTTAGAAAGATTCAAGTGGGTGCTTGCTTTTTATATTGCAGGAATGCATTGCACTTGTGTATTTATGAAACCTCTCAACCCAATACTTGGCGAAACATATCAAGCTCAATTGGACTCGGAGACCATGATTTATGTCGAACAAAGTAGTCACCATCCTCCTGTCACCCAAGTTTTGGTAACAACGATACTATTCAACTTGCTATCTTCCATTCTCAAAGTGCTATATTTCATCAGGTAACAGGCCCTGGATATCGTTTCTATAGTTGGGTAACCTATTCTGCCCACTTTCGATATAACCATATCAAATTGGTACATACAGGATTTCGAGCTGTATATTTTGATGATGGAACAAAAATCATTTGGGACAACCCATATGATATTTTTAATGGTAAAGTATTCATCTTTTGTTTGCATAAGAGAAAAGCTATAATGAACTGGGATAGGAGTATTTTGGGGAAGTTATCATCAAGAAACATTGGGTCAACTCCATTTCCAGGATGACAAAAATGGACTCTATTTGGAACTCCAATTGGGTAATGTGACAAATCATCCATCGGATTACTTTCAAGGTACCATTTTTTCATTCGAGTCGACTCATCAGAAGAAGAAAAAGAAGGATAGTTTACCTGTTGCTAAGGTAAAAGGTTCATGGCTTGGGTTTTTGGAAGTGGATGGAGAATGCTATTGGTCATTGGCACATGATGAGAAAGCATATCCTACTAGTGTGGATAAGAGATATCTACTTGCCAGTGACTCTACGTTTCGTGAAGACTTGTTGTACTTAGAAAAGGGTGATTTAGAGACTTCACAACAGAAGAAAATAGAATTGGAAGAACAACAAAGAAATGAACGCAAATGGCGAACCAAAAAGACTCGTACATTTTCCTTTTTACATCCTTTTCAGAAAAACGGTTAATTTTGTGAGGTAACATTTTTGGATAAAATTGTGTGTATATTCTTCTTGTACAAAGAGAAGCATTCAAGAGGGATATGATGCGATTGACTAGCCAACTTTGTTCCAAGAGTTGCTTCTTAAGCAACTTGACTACAACGGTTGTTACTACAAGTTTCAGATGGCTCAGAAATACTGGAATTTGTGATAACCCGTCGTTAGGAACAAAGGTCCTCCTTTCCACCACATCGCTGAGATGTGACGACTTTACTCGGAAATCCAGGTACTCCCCTTCACCTTACATGAAGACAAACAGAGATGAACAAGCACAAAAAACACTACACAAGTTTCAAGGAGTGGTGGAAAGAATCTTTTATCGACAACGAGAAACTGGCTTTTCCGTTGCTGAAGTACGGATAATAGCGTCATCCACCGATATTCCGGAAAGCGTGATCCAGGTGGTAGGAACACTTGGAAATGTGCAAGAAGGAGATGAATTCAGAGGTTCTGGGTTTATTACTATTCACCCGAAATATGGTAAACAGTTGAGACTTGTCGGAAATAACCAAAGCGACACGAAAGAGCAAACAACAACGAGACAGTCGAGTCCGGAAAGACATCACGTAAGTATTTTATACAGGAAAGTTTTGTTGTTTTGATGGACGTTTGTAAAGATAATTGTCGAAAAAGTTGTGTTCACAGCTCCCGACGATTCAGGGTTTGCAGTAGGTCAAGCAAGGCTTCTTGATAATAACGAAGACGATTTATCTTTCGAACAACAGAGTGAAACTGAAAGAGTTACAGTTGTCGGGAAACTGGGTAGAATTGAAGAAGGCTTGCATTTAGCAGTTGAAGGTATTTGGGTAAACCATAGCAAGTATGGGAAGCAGTTTCAGGTTCAAGTTGCTCAAACGGAACCTTTCAGTGATGTCCAATATTAATGTCCCAAAAATAAATTTTTAGCTAGAGATAAGCTGCATTGCTTGCAAAAAATGGAAAACTTTCATAAATTGCTATGGATGAGGTTCAAGATACCATCAAAGAAAACAAGCTGAAATTCTCGGAAAAGTTCGATTCCTTGTTCAAAATACCTTGAAGAAGTCACTTCGATTTTTTAATAAGCTTTAGGAACAGATTAATTTTGTGAAAAACAAAAAATTCCTTCAAATTAATTTATAATTCCACTTGAAATTGCTTATGCAGCACGATTTTCGTGATTTTAATATCATTAAGTTTAAAATTTTTTAATTGAATTTATTACACTTGTTCTTTTTAACTTAAGTCTCCGTTGTCTGGAAAGTTAAAAAGAAAATATCTAAAGTCTCCGGAAATGAATTTCGCTGATTTTGCTGCCAAACTTTGAACTTTTGTTGGAATTATTTACAGCTGTAAACGAGTTTTTAATTTAATTATTATATTTGTACGAAGTTTATTATTTTAGGGATTGTACATGAAAACTATATCATGAACGTTTTATTTATGTCTCTATTTCGCGGTCCACAAGGATACGGCTTTGAAAAGGGTCAGTCTACAGATTTGTGAAAATGCTATATAATAGCTAAATAACATTTCGATTTGTGGAAAAATACACTCCGAGTGGTCTTTTCGTCCGTAAAAATTTTTACATATTTTTTTCCGCAACTTCTCTTTTCTCTTAATTACCATTTTCCTTTTTCTATTTTCTCTTTTTTTTGAATTACATTTTAGTGGTTTCGTTTTTGGATTGAGTACACATCTTTTGTAGAGGAACACAAACAAACTTTATTCACTATCAGTGAATTAAAAAGCAGGCTCGATAAGTTGAGTTGGGAAAAACACTAGAGCGGGAGAGATGGTAGGGATGCTGAGTTGTCCGGAAGATCCTTCACTTTCCTCATTGAGCGAGTTGACACCTGCTGGGCTGTAGCTATATGAAGGCACTTCAATAGTGGATTCACCCGATGCGACCTGGTAGTTTCCTGACTCTCCTACAGTCTCACCACTTTGAGTTACACCTGCGGCTATACCACTTGATGAAGGTTGAATATATCCAAAGGAAGTACCTTCCTCATAGTTCCTACGAAGAGGATAGCTTTGTTTTAACTCTAGGAAATACATGACTATTTTCTACCTACTGTGGCTGGGAAGAAGAAGAAGATCTAGAATAGTAATAGTAAACTGGAGCAAATGAAGGCTCGATAAGTTGAGTTGGGAAGTACACTAGTGCAGGTGAGGTAGTAGGGATGCTGAGTTGTCCGGAAGATCCTTCACTTTCCTCATTAAGCGAGTTGATTCCAGTAGAGCCATAGTTTACTGAGGGTACTTCAATCGTGGATTCACCCGAAGCGGCTTGATAGTTTCCTGCTTGTCCTGAGCTCTCACCACTTTGAGACACACCTGCGGCTATACCACTTGCTGAAGGTTGAATGTATCCATACGAAGTGCCTTCCTCATAACTCCTACGAAGAGGATAGCTTTGTTTTAACTCTAGGAAATACATGACTATTTTCTACCTACCCTGACGGAGAAGAAGAAGAAGATCTAGAATAGTAATAGTAAACTGGAGCAAATGAAGGCTCGATAAGTTGAGTTGGGAAGTACACTAGTGCAGGTGAGGTAGTAGGGATGCTGAGTTGTCCGGAAGATCCTTCACTTTCCTCATTAAGCGAGTTGATTCCAGTAGAGCCATAGTTTACTGAGGGTACTTCAATCGTGGATTCACCCGAAGCGGCTTGATAGTTTCCTGCTTGTCCTGAGCTCTCACCACTTTGAGACACACCTGCGGCTATACCACTTGCTGAAGGTTGAATGTATCCATACGAAGTGCCTTCCTCATAACTCCTGATAGTGTAAAAAATGAATCTTTGATCTTTGTCTCTAAAGTGTTACCTACATTCTAGAAACGAGAGGAGCTGCAGCTGCGATACAAATGCAACAGGCTACAATAGAGAGGATAGTAACTTGAGTGTTTGAAAACTTCATTCTTGCAAAATTTCGATTCACAGATATATGCAATTGGTTAAGTGTATTCTACGTATTTAAAGCTTTTCAGACGTCTTTTCGTTGTTGAATCAGCATGAAGGTGGTTACACGATTAGCTTCCACATAGCAAGGGAATTAGCTCAACCTCTTTTTTTTTATTTTTTGAAATGGACAGGCTATTAACTATTGCAACGTTGTTTAAAAGCTTACCACATGGCAACGTTCAATCAATTTTTAAGTGAACGGACACTTTGATTGTGTCGGTTGATAGAGTATTCGACAGAAATGAGAGGACATGCAGTCGCCACGCTGTTTGCATTACGAATCGACAATTAGTAATGTACGACACGTTGGCATGAGCGCCGGTCAGGCAATCGCCACCTGTTCTGTAGTAAGGCCTTGAAGTGTACTTAGGACTACTAGTGGATATAGAAACTATTTCGTTCTTGAACTGCTCGCTTTATGTCTATAGGCTACCACACCATAGCTTATGAGTTTGAAATAGAAAAACTTGGGAAAACAGAGTTCATAGGTTAATAAAGCTAGTAAGGATAGCTATAGAGTTTTCGCAACGGTTCGATTTATTGGAAGAATAGGAGAAGTTTCTGCAAGGTGACTTCCATATCAATAATAAGTGTATTCTCCAGTGTTGATTTGTCATTTCCAAGGCCCTTTATGACAATATAGATAAAACATTTACCTATCTTTATTAGCAACTTTTCCAAAAGATTCAACCTATCTGACAGTACTCATCAGCTACTAAACTAATAATAGCTCGAAACAGTCCTTCACTGGATAAATACTAACTTCGGTTTATTTAAAGGATAACTGCTTCGTTTAACTTTCTAGTCGACAAGCACTTGTTTTCAAATAAAGTTTTCTCTGAATGAGCTTGAAATATTGGCATCTAGAATAGCCTCATAGCTTTTTTTAGAGTTCAGCTATTTACCATTTCTTATCAAACTTTCCACTCATGTGCATTTGAACGAGAGCAACTGACTTGTATTTTTCCCGGACCATTTAGATGATTGCCCAGTTTAGTTTTGTGGGTCAACACCCTTTTGGGAGTTGCAAAACCAGACGTCACTACCTATTCTTACAACGCAATCAACGTCGCTTGTGTTGTGCTGGAAATGTTTTTATGACTGTTACGCCGGATAGAAAACTAGGTAGCTCAGCTCCTGTACCTCGCACCGTTGCTCCTTCATGGTGGAAGCTCTCTGATGAGGAGAAGAAAAGAGCAATGCAAGTGCATGTACCTCAAGGAGTAAATTTTTCTGCCAAGTATATCGCTTTCGACGAGGACGACGATTCCGAATATGACCTGAACCAAGTGGTGTATCGCGCAAAGAAGGGAGGCTTATTGGAAGTTCAGCACGATATGAACGCACTGTCACAAGTCTCTGCGGAAGAGTGGAAGGATCTTTTCGATCGTCGGAGTGGTAGAACGGTTTATCCGTACGGCTCAGGTGTTTGGTCAAAAAAGGAGTGGGTCCTTCCAACTATTGATGACGACGACGTTGTTTCTACTTTTGAAGGGAATACTAACTTGCTTTGGGCGGAAAGGTTTGGTAAAGAATTGGGAATGACTGACTTGTGGGTGAAGCAATGTGGAAATAGTCACAGTGGTTCTTTCAAAGACTTGGGAATGACCGTCCTAGTATCTCAAGTAAAGCATATGATACGTAAAGGAGCGAATATTTCAGCTGTTGGTTGTGCTTCTACAGGAGATACGTCAGCAGCTCTTTCTGCTTATTGTGCAGCTGCAGGGATTCCATCCATTGTATTTTTACCGGCTGATAAGATATCCGTTGCGCAGCTTGTGCAACCCATTGCTAACGGCAGTATAGTATTATCCCTTGACACTGATTTTGATGGATGCATGAAACTGGTTCAACAGGTTACCAGCGAGTTTCCTATCTACTTGGCCAATTCAATGAATTCCCTAAGACTGGAAGGGCAGAAGACAGTGGCTATCGAAATTGCACAACAGTTTGACTGGCAGGTTCCTGATTGGGTTGTTATTCCTGGTGGTAATCTAGGAAATGTTTATGCTTTCTATAAGGGGTTCAAAATGCTCCAGGAATTGGGTTTGGTCGATAGAGTTCCGAGACTGGCTGTTGCACAGGCACACAATGCGAATCCTTTATATCGTGCCTACATGGCAAGTCATTTTTTATGATTCTTTGGCTATTTTAATTGTAGTCTTTTTGTTTAGAGTGGATGGAATACTTATAGTCCAGTTAAGGCAGAGAAGACTTTAGCTTCCGCAATCCAGATTGGAGACCCTGTATCCATAAAGCGAGCTATTCGGGCATTAAAAGATACAGATGGTGTCGTTGGTGAAGCAACCGAAGAAGAACTGATGGATGTTGCTGCAAGAGCAGATAGGACAGGAATGTTCAATTGTCCGCATACCGGAGTTGCTCTTGCAGTCTTGGCCAAACTTCGAGACCAGGGTTTGATAAAGCATGATGATAGGACTGTTGTCATTTCGACAGCTCATGGTCTTAAATTTACAGAGTCGAAAACTCTCTATCACGAAGGCAAACTTCATCAGTGTCGTAGTTTATATGCCAATCCAGTTATACGTATTCCTGCAGATATGGGTAGAATAGTAGATGCTTTACGTTCGAGGTCCATTTTGTAGCGAACCATTTGTGAAAAACTTGAAATATAAAACAAATTCGTTGTATTTAAACTTTTTTTTGGCGCCCAAATGAAATCTTCGAGGATGGATTGGCTGGAACAAGAATTGACTACAGAGATTGATAATCAAAGCACTTTAGAGTGCTTAGAAAAACTTGCTCTGTATAGTACAAATATTCGAAAAGAATTTACAGTCGTGGATGAGTGGAAGGTGCTATCGCCAAAGATACGCCATCTTTTGAAAAGCTATGGAGCTTGCATAAGAAACAGATTACAGGACCTTTCAGTCCTTGAAGACTATCTATTGGCACCTTTACATGATATTCTTTGGAACCTACATGAACTTGCAAACGATTTCTGGAAAAAGGAGGTAAACATTGGAGTAGTCTGTTGGACGGTGAGGATCTTTCGAGAAGACCTGAAATCGACGTTGATTATATCTAGGTTTTAATAGAAATATTAAAAAGTGTGCCTCTGAACAGTCTTCAAGATTCTTTCCTGGAGAAGGTAAGCGAATTTTTAGCTGCTGCTTTACTTCGGCGCCAACTTTTGTCTAGTTGTGTGTAACTGTCCTACAACTTGTAAGAGAAACATTTGAAAATTGGAGAGCGGTAAGGGTCTATATTGCTCATAAAAGGTCTCTATCGAAGAAATATCTTTATAGATGTCGGAACATTCGTCCTTATCAAAAATGGCTCTCTTCATATGCAAGTTATTTAAGGAGTTGGTGGATTTGGTAAGTAGTGAGAAAGGATTTTTATGGGTGGATGTGTTTTTCATGATATACACTTAGTCACTCGATATATTTCTGCAAAATAGTATTCTGCCATATCTACTAGAAACCTGGTGTAAAGTAAGGCCCTCTTCTTATTTTCAGCTGGCTCTTCTTGAACTAGTGTATATAGGCAATGGCGCATCTCGATCACAGCAAACTTAAGGAAAGTGGATTGGAGTGTATGATTAGTGTTTCCGATGATTTAACGCAATTAGTTGCTGTGGCTTGTTTTGAAACTCCTAATCTTGTTGGCAAAGTTTGGCTGGACTCTGTAGATGAGATATATTCTAAAGAAGATTCTTCTAATGTGATCTGCTCAGTCGTTCTTGTTGCAAGCATTCTTAAATATCAAGTAGCTTCCTTTCCTAATACAAAAAAGAAACTTGAAAATTCTCTATGTATTCTTTTTCATCTTTGTTTATTATTGATTCAAAGGTAAGCAAATTTTTGTTCTGAGTATATTCTTACTCGTTGAAGGCATTCTGGGAAGTGTAGAATGTTGATGAACAATTATATTGAAAGAAATCATCTTATAACAAGTTTGGTGTTGCTCATGGAAGACGCTTTAAACTCTTCTTGTACCAGTATCGCTGTGGACTATTTATTCTTTCATCTCACTGGGAACGATGCCTTTGTTCGGTTGCTATGTATGCTTGTAGTCAAACATGTTATTCGACGCAAAAAGATACCAAATACCATTTTTAATGACTTGCAACGGAAATTGAATGAGATAATGATCTTTGCGGAACTTTTCGACTGTAAAGCGGTACCTTTGCATCTGACGCTGCTGAAAAGGGAGTGCTTTGCAAGTAACCTATTTACGGAATCTCCATCATTAGAAGAATCTTCCAAAGAAGAAACCATAATAGGTTCACCTATGACGTCTTCCAGGAATGGGTTGACGACTGAAGACTCAAATCAGCTGGACTTTTATGGAATAGAAGAATTTAGGAAAAGAGTGACTAGTAGCTATTCGGAGTATGAAGCCTATTACTTGTTGTCTTATTTGAATTCACAGAAGTTGTCGCCAACTGAAACTCGTGCTTCTTTGCAACCCATCATGGACTGTGGTACAAGGTGGAATGGGCTACTTGTACTTGTATGTGAAACGCTTTCCTCGGCTATTCTTAACTATCCTGATTTGACTTTGTATGATACACAGTTTATTTCATTTATCAAGTCCACTTTTCGAAAAATCACCAGTTTGACCCGCAATGGTGTCAATCATCATTCGGTTCTGTTTGATGCATATTGCTTTTTAGTTTTGATGCAATTGGCAGCAACTTTTTGTCGCTTTGCTCCAGATACTTGTGTGCAACAGTTAGGAAAAGATCCTTTGCTAGCTGATTGTCTACGAAACACACTACTCAAAGAATCCCTCATGGAAGTTCCTACCCTGGAAATGGAGATGTTAAAGGAAACTATTTTAACCAAAGCCACTGAATTGAACGGAACCAGGAAGCCAACTGAGAGAGATATTGTTAATCTTGATCATTCCGTCAGGAAAGCATCCACTCGACTTTTACTGAGCTCCATTTTGGAATGGACCGAAACCCAATGGGAACAACCTTTGGAGCAAGTATGGGTACGAATTAGACAGTGCTTCGATGCATTGCTCTTGAAAGAGTCCAGAAACAAACCAGTGGAGTGATTGCAAAAGTGCTCGAGAAAATGTTTACACTCTTAGTGAAGTTTGAACCCAACTCCTATGGGACATTGGCTTGTTCACAGTTCCAAAGCTCGCCATACTTGAATATCTATCAAACGACGATAGGGAATGTATCCAGGATCCGTGTATTTCAAGAAACACTCGAGATTGTCATTCTTATGTATCATAAGACTATGTGTGAATAAGACAAAGAATGAGAATGCATCTTTTCAATGCCCCCTTTTTTGTGGTTTATTGAACGTCTTCCTCCAATCCTAAAATATCTGAAATAGTAATTAGACCCGGATGCTCTTTTATAACGTCAGGATATAAAGAACTGAGTTGTTCGGCTGATAAACTTGTAGTAACTGCAATACATCGCATTCCTAACATCACAAACATTCGAAACGGTTGTTTAGTATCAACTCACACATAAAGTGAAAAACATTCTTACCCGCTTCCTTTGCTGCCTGAATTCCTGCTGTTGCATCTTCAATGACTACGCATCTTTCAGGATTGACTCCCAATCCTTTGGCAGCTTGTAAAAAGATATCTAACCACCATCATCAGATGAAGAAAGCATCAAAAAGGAGAAACTATCAATCTACCTGGAAATGGTTTCTTTCGCTCAATCTGATCGCTCTCCACAATATAATCGAATATTTGTTCATCCAAGCCAATACCCAATAAGTTGGCACGAACTTTGATTCTATCGGCACTAGAGGCAACGGCAACGAACAGACCTACTTTTTTACAGACGGCTATCAAATCCTTTACTCCAGGATACGAATGCAACTTGCCACTCAACGCATATTGTGAAATATAGATATCGAAGAAACGCTGCTTGGCTATCACTGGATCGAAATGAGGAACGTTGTACATTTCAGCTACACCTGATAGGAACCGTTCTTCACCTTGACCTGTGAAAGCAGCAAAATGTTCAGGTTTCACTCGAACGTTGTGATATTGGGAAAACATGGTTGCGGCAGCTAAGCGACTGAGTATTTCAGAATCACATAAAACACCATCCATATCGAATAGCACGGCATCATATTTTCTTTCTCCCGATGGAATCAAGGAAACGGTGGTGCTACCAGCTTTGCCAAAGAGACCTTTTTCCATTTCTTGTAAATACTCTGATAAAACGGTGTCAGCTAACACGGAGACGGGCACACCTTGGCGTTCTGCTATATCTGATAACTGTTCGTAGTGATCCGATTCCACTGTCAAGCGAGGTAAGAGATATTTTCTTTTCAAGCCATGTCGTTCTGAAGCGTCATCACAGTGGGTAGAAGGATCGACAGAATTATCAGCTTCGGATTGTTGACTCAACCAAGGTACAAAAGTTTCTAAACATTTATGCCTCAAGTCAACGTGAGTAAATAAAAAGTGGAATGGAGTAAAACTAGTTTTATGGTATACATGGAAACTATGACGGAAGTTTAAATTCACTTGCACAAAACCCAACGCCCTCATTTCCTACTACAAGGAATGGAAGTTCCATCTTGAGATGGCTGATAACGGAAGTGATCAAGGTTTCCGTTATCTTTCTCACTGAGCCGATTGATTATATTTTGGTTGGGTTGCAAGATTCCTTTTTCTAAACTCTCCCTTTTACACTTTTTTAGAGAGCTATTGCAGTCTGAATCAATCATACTTTCCTTGACCTCTTTCCGTTTACCCCGTATCACATTCAGCCACGGAGACGAGACAATGCTAGTAAGATTTCTTGAAGTTTTAGGCTTTTGGAAAAAATCCAATATACGAATGCGAGGGCAGCAATTGGTTTTGCTAGTAGGTTGACTTGTCACCGATGGGCTTTTGTCTTTCCTAACAACTATGCCACGTTGTTTTGTGGGAGACTTGACAGTTGTTTGTTCATCCAAACAAGCAGATTTGTTACTTTGTGAATGATCTATAATACATTCCCAAGTACAAGGATGCAGTCTTCCCTGTGCAATTCCTTGTACTATATCATCCGGAATGAGAGGTCCTAGAAATTCGAGATTGGCATCCACTTTCATCATCGAATGCACTAAAGGATCATTCTCACGAAGTTGAGTGAGAAATACAAGTTTCTGATGACGATGGTCGTATACTCGTTGATACTTGAAAGTCATCAGTGCTTTGGCCATTCTTTCCCTATCATCTTGTTCAACTTGAAACTTTGGATTATTCTTGAGGAACCAAAATACTCGATCCAATGTGTGGTAACGTTTTACAATTTCATGTGCCTTTTTGATTCCCAATCCTCGAATTCCCGGAAAGAAGTCACATCCTGCAATGATACTCATCAATTGCAACATATCTTGTGTAAAATAGGACAATGCGAGTCCTTCAAGAGCACCCAAGTTTTTACGAGAAATAAGAAATCCATCTCCCGAACGACCCATTTTATATATGATTCGATTCACTCCATAGGCAATCAAGTCAGAATCTTCTGTAATCACTGCATCCACTTCATTTTGAAAACAAAGCCAGGCCAGTTGTGCATCTGCCTCATAAGGAGCAACGGTAACTGCGATTCCCATTTCTATCAAAACCTAGACGAGATAAGATAGCAACGATGACCATTTTGATAGATACATACCTGCGACACTTGATGTGCCATGATAGGAGTAATATTTACAGCTCTTTGAAAACACTCTACGGCATGAGTCCATTTCTTTTCTTTCATTAACTTTTTCCCTTTTTCTAAATACATTTCCCTAGATTCTCTTCTTATGGCTTCGGTTTCACTTTTCACGGGTAACCTAGCACCATCGAATACGACTACAGGAACCACATTGTAATAGAGTAACATCTTTATCCTTTCTATGAAATAATCCAAATATCTAAAGTTTGTAGAAGATATTATATAGCTGCAAGGTTTTGTCACATACAGCGGTTTACCTGGAAGTAGATACTCCAGTACATAGTTCTAAGGCACATCCAAAAGCACCCTTGTGCAACCAACTATATCCATCTATACCCACTCTTTTATTGGCAAATTTTTGAATATGAATAGCTTCACTGCGACATGATTGAGATTGACAAAAGACAAACGGACAAGAAAGGAACCTACGATATTGGTCGCAAAACCGGTAATAACCCTTGTATTCCCATCTTAGTATCATCAATCCAAAATTCCACATTCAATTTAAATCAACTTTTATCGTTTTTGTCCAAAAAGATTATAAAACCCGCCCTTGATCCAAAAATGAGTTTGGGCGGGTCCAAATGGCATTCGTCAAGGAATGCAACTCTATCCACTCTCTACATCAAAGTTTTCATTCAAAATTGCATCAACTACTTCAATGCCTGTTGAATGAAACGATTTGTTGCGTCTTGTTATGGACAACAGACAATTTGCGCTTCTCTGCCGCTTCCACAACTTGTATCATCTCTTGGGTTAACTGCTTCACAGGTTTCACTTCAAACTGACTCTTCTCACCTAAACCGTACTCAACCAAAGAAGATGCAACCTTTTCAGAAACATCAAACAATGCTTCGTATCCACTGGGATATACGACAACTTTTGAAATGGCCTCCGTATCTTTTACTAAATCAGGTAACGATTCGGATAAAATGCGACGTAGGAAATGGACACCAAAACCTTTCCTCTTGGCTATGGGTCGATTATCTTGAATATGAAAAGTGGCAAAACCATGTTTGGAAGTCAATAGTGACCTATGTTGTACTGTCGAATGAAAACCTCCAAGACGTGCTAACGCTGCTCCTAATAATATCTGTAACTTTTTCTCCAACTTGGTTTCATTCATAATAGCATCCAATACACTACCATTGGTTACACTGTTATATTGCTGATGGTGGATGTTCTTTATCTTGTCTTCCAAAATGGGTAACACTTGAGAAACTAAAGAATCAGGAGTACCAAGTACTTTCTTCCAAGAACGCTCCAAGGACACCATCAACAGCTGCTCTGAAGATGGAGGATGCAACCGTTCAAAACGAATACCAAGCGCTCTTTCCAGTCTCAACAACTTATCCTTTTCTGCTTGAGAATATATCAACATACTTTTACCTTTGTTTCCAGCTCTACCTGTTCTACCCGAACGATGAACGTACATATCGATGCTTTCTGGAGTGGGAGTTGGAGTATAAGTCATAAGGACAAAATCTACGTTGGGTATATCAATTCCTCTAGCAGCAACATCGGTAGCAATCAAGTTACGAAATTTGCCTTTTCGGAAACCATTGATTGCCAACTCTCTTCCATCTTGTGGAATATCTCCATGAATAACCGTAGATTCGTCACGAATATATTCCGAAGAGCCGAGCATATCTGCTTCTCTTTTCGTGGGAGTAAAAATGATACACTTTTCTCCCCCAAATACACTCAAAATGTCTCCAATCACAGCTTCTTTTGCGAAAGGAGGAACTTCAATAGCATAGTGCTTTACATCTTTGGGTATCTTTGCGTCTTTGTCCTCTCCAACCAAATCAAGAAAGGCTGGGTTCCTCATATTTTTTGCAGATTGTTGTTTGACCCAAGTAGGTAGCGTTGCCGAAAATAACAAAGTTTGTTTGTTCCCTGAAACTGCAGATAAGATTTGTTCTAACTCACTTGCAAATCCAATTTCCAACATTCTATCTGCTTCATCCAATACAATACATTGCACAAGTTCCAAATGTAACAAGTTCTTGCGACACATATCAGCTACACGTCCAGGTGTACCAACAAGAAAGGATAAGCAGTTACGTAATTGTTCTTCTTGAGGTCGATAAGGTGCTCCTCCGTATATGCAAGCACCTAATAAAGTGGTTTCCAATTTACCAAACTCCTCAAATACTTGCCTGGCCAATTCTCTGGTGGGAGCCAAGACAACGATAAAGGGAGAGCCTGTACGTTTGGTATGTGCTTTGAAGTGACCTAAACTGGCCTTTTCTATCAGAGGTAAGACATATGCCAAAGTTTTTCCCGTTCCAGTTTGCGAACGGACTACGACATCCTTTCCTTGCCAAATAGGATTCCAACATTTTTGTTGTACAGGAAACAAGCGAGTGATGCCCGATGCCTTCAAGCGTTCCTTTGTTTCTTCACGAATAGGAAGATTGTCTACATAGTGAAGAGCACTCGAATCGTCATCTACTGAACTTACCGAAAGGGTAGAATAACTCGAAGACGCTCCATAAAACTTCAAATAAAATGAAGATGACCCAACTGTTGTTGTTCTACATTTCCCAAGTGAAAGGTAAATATCATTTTTCCAAATATTCGTTGTAACTGAACGACGTTGCAGTGTTGTACAAGTTTTGGCAAACCACTGAGACCATCGCAACGTCGGTGTAAACAACGATCGATTCATTTCCCCTTTTCTTTCATGGATGGACAACGGCCATTTTTTATCTCACCGACCACCACGTGGACTATGAAGCAACAAACTCTCATAGACAAATCACGTTCAACGAACTACTAGAAGATACGTAGGCCACTAAAGGGGTCGTTGGATGCAAATCCATATCATTGAGTGAAAATACGGAATCTCTAGCAATATTTTGCACTTGTTCCTTTTGAATATTTGCTTCCCAACAACTATTAGCATCCTTGAACTTTTTTCCAAATGAAAGATCCATTTTTGCAGCAGAAGCAAAATCCCAACATAACACTTGAGCATCCTTTTTACCACTCGTAAAAACAACACCAGGATTCCAAACAGGAGAAACACCTATTCGGGAGACTCTTCCATGATGAGCAGCGATACGATATAAAGGAGCATGAACTCCTTCTCGAACGATGCGACGATCCCATGCAACCAATTCTCCTTGAGAAGTACCAGCAAAAATATAATTAGGCTGCCCACTATCCACACTGACACAAGTACAACAAATACCACTCGCAGCAATAGATAAACGTTGTGACTCTTTGGTAAAAGTACGAGTATCAAAGCAACAAACGGATCCCGTTCTTCCGGATGCAGCAACCATTGTCTCTGTAACAGTACAAATATCCGTAAAACTTACAGGTTCTAACATTCTAGACGTAGGACTATCAGGTAACTCGACATATGACAAAGAGTTTATATCATTATCAATCTGATACATTTGCAAATTTCCCTTCATAAATATATTTAGTATGATAATATGGTTCAAACCGGTCTATTTCTTCAACTCACCAAGTTGGTTGCTGCTACCAACTGATTCTTAAAGGGTAACTCAGTTAATCCAATAACAGCTTCGTAATGGAGACATCTCGAGGCTGGCTTATCAGAAAACATAGGATTATCATCGTCATTTGGTTCCAAGGATAGTTTCACCCCACACACTTGCCCTCGCAGAGTACCATAAAATAACAAAACACTGTTGGAGGAATTGGATGAGAGACTACTAGGACAAAGTACATTGATCACATCGCCAATGGGACTAGTGGTGACAGTATTTAAACTAAGATCGATAGTCGACTCCTTCGATGTGAGACTCATTTCGGATACCTGTAACTGAATTAACCGTATCCAATCACCACCGTCACCCAAACAGGAACCTATCGCTATTAAGGAGTGATTATTATCAAGATACTGGTTTCTAGTTTCTTCAAAAGGAGAAATCCAAGCTACAGAGGATAAAGGTTTGGCAAAAAATTCAATAGTTGCGGCTCTATACGGTATTTCTTTCGAGAGAATATCGTTGTCGGTACGAATATTCTTCTTCTTGGAAAAGTTCCACGGTTTTGTATTTGGACTCGTTTGCAAACTATTTGGAAGTTCCCATAGCCGAAGAGTTGAACTTTGAAAGGCGTCGGTATGTTGCGGTTTGGTGGTAGTTGCAGGACTATGTGCCAAGGAAACTTGACTTGCTCTGGATTCTAAAGTTCTTGGACGTGCCTTGTGACTGACTGAACTATACATCGTCGGTTCTTTTGTCAATGGATGAGAAAAAGTTTGGAGATTTTGTTGGATTATCACAAGAGAGAGAGGAAGGAGGAGGAGGATGGTCTCTATGAGTTTTGTAATAGATGAACATCGTTTGCAGACTTGTTTACAAAAGTCTACACATCGTAAATATGAAGAGAAAGTTTTTTGTTTGCGCTTTATGCAAATCAAGTGTTCCATTCCCCGTTCTTTACCGAGCTTTTCTATGGAAAGTGGAAGGACTTGGATGCAGTTTGAGAGACCGAGAAACTCGCTTCAACTAGGATTATCCAATGCTTGTGGAAATAAAGGAGATATCGCGATCGTTTGGCTTCGAAGAGAGTTGAGGTTGCACGATAACATTGCTTTGGTGGAGGCTGTCAAGAGCTATCGAAGGATTCTTCCGTTGTTTATCCACGAAAGTGTCTCGATGACTCACCAGAAGAGAAAGGATGAAGATAGAGGAAGTTGTTTGTTATCAGAAGACTTGTTATATGAAGACCTAAGCCAAGAACATGATTTGTTAGAAATGTGTTTGAAAGACTTGAGAAAACAATTTCGACAGTTAGGTAGCGATTTGTTGGTCATAGTATCCAATAATGCGGTGGAAAGTTTATTGGAGTTGATAAGAAGCACAAGAGCGCAAGGTTTATATTTCTATAATAGTATCTTTGCAAAGGAACGGAAACAGGAACTGGAACTGAAGCAGCGACTTGATTCTAACACTAGTGTAAATATTTATACGTTTTGGACCAACACGCTTCATCCATTTGACAAACTAATCTCCAAAAGTACTCTACATTTGGAGGATTGTGATCAGTTCGGTCAATATATTCATAACTGGGAAGTACCTAAAGATATTCCATCACCCGAATATCTCAAACCATTTCCTTATGATAGATTGGATGACAGCAAGTACAAACTAGATTTTGATATTATTTCAAGTTGCAATCAAGAGCTTAAACAAAAGTCCCATGTTTTAGCTGTCTCGGAAAGGGAAGCACTCAGTCGTTTGACCGAGTTTGTTTCATCCCAGACTTGTGGATGGATTCAACATTACCCTGATGAAGCAATGATAGATACTAAATATGGAAGAATGAATCCTTATCTTTCTCTTGGTTGTATTTCTATGCGGACTATTTTTCGTCGAGTAGTGGATAATATTCCTCATTCTTTGCGTCGGTATTGTGTCGAAATGGACTTGATATTTCGAGAGTTTCTCATGTTTCGTTATTTCCAAACTTCCAATTTGGAATTTGTGTCTTGATATTAAAATTATGAAGAGTTTGGAATCTACTTTGAAAACTTTTGTCAGGAATGAATGAATGAATGAATGAATGGCTATCACCAAATAGAGATGGGGAAGAGAGAGAGAGAGAGGAGGTTATTCGTAATCTCCATTCGATTGTGTCATGTCGTCTTCTTGTTGGATAACAAGCTTCCACTTGGTCCCATCACATCAACATACTTTTCGTAATGTATTCAACCGAAATAGAAAAACCAGACATTATTCACATACACCTACGAGGACAACTCTGATGGCCTGTGTCGCTTCCAAAGAAGACGCGAGCTCCAATGGTGCAGGACTATTTTTGCCTTCGCAAGACTCTCCAACCACTCTGACAAGATTTGTATTGGAAAATATCCGGTCTTCCAAAGCACCTGAGGATATAGTAGACCTTATTTCCAGTATTCAGTTTGCCTGCAAGAAGATTGCTTCCTTGGTCTCTAGAGCTGGAATTACCAACCTCACAGGACTCTTCAATGAAGGGAAAAGTATCAACATTCAAGGAGAGGAACAAAAGAAACTGGATATACTTTCTAATCAAGTTCTCAAGAATGCTCTCAAGTATTCTGGTAAAATGGGTGTGATAGCTTCGGAAGAAGAAGACGTTCCTGTTACCGTAGACGAAAGTTTCTCAGGAACCTATGTGGCAGTATTTGATCCCTTGGATGGTTCATCTAATTTAGATGCAGCAGTAGCTACGGGAACTATCTTTGGTATCTTTAGGCAAGAAGTATCTTGCTTGATAGAGGATATGGCTGATGATATTGAACCTTCTCAACTCAATTGTTTGGCGAATACTCTGCAACCAGGTTCTCGTTTGTTAGCTGCAGGATATTGTATGTATTCTTCATCGACTATGATGGTGCTTTCATTGGGACATGGAACACATGGGTTTACGCTGGATCCCGAAGTTGGTGAATTTGTATTGACTCATCCTTATATGAAAATACCAAAGAGAGGGCAAATTTATTCCTTCAACGAAGCCAATTATCACCAATGGGATCCTATATTACAAGAATATGTGGAAAAATTGAAAACTGGAAACAATCGTTCAGGAAAATGTTATTCTTTACGTTACATTGGTTCATTGGTAGCCGATGTACATAGAACTTTGCTCTATGGGGGTGTCTTTGGTTATCCTAGAGATAAGAAGAATCCCAACGGCAAATTGCGTCTACTCTATGAATGTGCTCCGATGAGTTATTTGATTGAACAGGCTGGTGGAAAAGCTACAAACGGTGCACAACGTATTTTGGATATAATACCCAACACGACCCATGAACGACAACCTCTTATTTTAGGTTCAGAGGAAGATGTAGATGAGTTGATGCAAGTCTATACCAAATATTCTTCCCAAATGCAAGTCTAAGTTGGTCTGAAATAAAATCCTGTCAGACAGTATTTTCTACCTCTTTGTTATGTTGTCTTATACGTGAAATGATAATATTATTGTTGGCATGTTCATGTTCTCCTCCCATTCGTTGCAATATATCCTCAATAATGTTATAAAAAGTTGAATCCTTTCTTCTACGTGAAAGCACAAATTCATTGAGGAATGTTTGTGCTGCTTCCATTTGTTGACATCGAAGACTGGAAGCCACCAAGGCTGCATAAGTATATGAATTTCCTTTGATACTCAATTGTTCCATGTGCGACCTGCCCAATTGAACCAAGTCGAAACGAACCAAGCCACCAGCAGCTTCCACCAAATACCGAAAAGTAACATTATTGGGAGTGACTAGTGAATGAATCATCTTTTCATACCATTTTACAGTTTCTTCGTATTGTTTGCTGTTGACAGAAGCTTGCATCAAAGCATTATAAGTATACCTATCAAAAGCAACTCCTCTCTCTTCCATCCAATCCACGATAACCAATGCTCTGGTATAATTATTAGAAGCAGCACAAGCCGATAACAAAACATTAAAAGTAATAACATTGGGTTGAATACCTTTGGCTTCCATTTCCTCAAAGAAACCAAAAGCTTCATCCAACCTTTTACATTTTCCTAAAGAATCAATCAAAACACTATAAGTGATTGCACGGGGGATGATTCCTTCACTATGCATCTGATTGGAAACTTCGATAGCACTTTGTAGGTTGCCAGCTCTAGCATAACCCTTTAGTATCGCATTATAAGTATACTCATCCGGAGTCTCTCCATTCTCTAATTTTAACTCTTGATAAAGCTTAAGGGCTTGTTCCATTCTATCCGTTCGAGAACAAATATCGATCATAGCATTGTACACAACCTTGTTAGGTTTCATAAAATGTTTGAGTTGTTGAAAAGTAACCCAGGCTGAATCATATTGTGGAGGGACTGTACGTGCATAAACGGCAATCATGGAACTATATACGTGGTTATCGACAGGCAGCTTATCTTCCAAATACCAACTCCACAATTTGCGAGCTTCTTCGACTGCTCTCAACTTGGCACAACAACTGAGAGCTATTGCATACGTAACGGTATTAGGTTGAGTCATATTACTATATTTCATTTCACGAACAAGAGAGAGAACTCTTTTCAATTCTCTTTTAAGGGCGGCTGAACGAATTCTCTTGTTGTACCATCCCAGTGCAGAAGTACCTGGTGGAGGAAGTACGGCACCAGTATTTTCCAAAGATGATGGAAAACGTCTCGTGCCGTGAATAGATTTCACAAATGTCTTTGTTGTCTCTTGAAAGCGAAAAGACTCCAATCTCTGTATAACTTGCTCCATTTCTGCTTCATTTTCCTTTGACTCTTTCCACGACGGCTGCTGTGTCATCGAACAAAAGAAAATGGAAGTATTTTGAAAGGCTGAATCACAAGGAGACAATACTGTTGCGGGAGTAGTAGCGAATTTTCTGATAATTCTACCAGGAAAAAGATGACAACGTGACGAATAAGAAAGGCGGTAATTACTTTCTGCTTGGTTGAAACTTGTATTTTTTGGTTTTGTATCCTCTTCCAAGCCAACCGGTGCCAATAAGGGAACAAAGAAGAAAGTAGGCATCGATGTGTCTCTACCCAATTCACCAATGACGGATGATTCACGTTTGTTGTTGTGTGTATATTATAATCAGTTTGACAAAAAGTGTATTTTAGAAGCAGAGTGAATCGATCCAATTCACTTGAAGAGTATAGAAATATATCTTTTCAATAAAGTATTTATCAGAGTGTTTGAATTTTCCAATGGCGAGAGAGTTGTAGATCTAATAGACTTTGTCATTGAAAGACTGGGCAAGTCTTTGTACAGTTCATAGAAACATGGAAGACCGTTCTTCACAAATACCTTCAGGTGATAGTGTTGAGACACTTGTTGTGGAGGACTGGGTTGACGGTGTAACGCTTCCAGAAAGAAACTTTACTGAAAGTTCCACCTCAGATATTCCTCTTGTTGTAGCAGACCTGGTACAAACCAACCCTTCTTCTTCTGTTCGTAACACTCTTTTTTCTAGAACAGAACGCAGTTGGTGTCGTCGTGTATGGTTTTGGTTTTTGGTTTTAAAACTGGTTGGACTGTCGACTAGCTTGTGGTTGTTCTTCATAGGGGTTCCTGTTGTGACTGTCATTTTGAGTATAGTTCTGCCAGTAACTTTGTTGGGTGTCGCTTTTATACTAGCTTTTGTGTTGACCACAACGGTTGCTAGAAATACAAGGCCCTATAGAAGACAAAATAACCAGTTCAATCCCACCAGATTAAGAAGTTTTCGCCCAGAAACCTCAAGCAGACAAGTGTTTCCTCTATATGAAAGCTCGTTTGTTTGGTCTCCTCGAAATCACACTAACCGTGTGATAGATTGGAGTGAATTGGGAGTGAATTCGAGAAGTTTACGTCGTTTTTTGGAAGGATTATCGGAGGGAACTATTCAGAGCTTACCTACTTATATATTCTCTAGTAACAAGGATAAAAGAGTTTGTTCCTCTGTGAGTCAGAAGGAGGAATGTTTGGATGAGGCTATCCAAGTGGATCCTATACAAGCGTCTTATCCTTGGAATACTTTTGAAACTTGTGGTGAGCATTTTACTTCTACCATAGAAACCAAAGAACCTTTGAAAGACGAAATATCTGATGAAAACCTGAGTTGTGCTATTTGTTTGGAACGCTTTCGTGATGGTGAATGTTTGAGAATATTGCCTTGTTTTCATCAGTTCCATATGGATTGTATTGACCCTTGGTTGAAACGAAAGGGTAATTGTGTTGTCTGCAAAAATTATGTTCAAGAAATATTTTGGAATCCTGTGTAAATAGTTTTGAAAAGTATCGATTTGAAACCATTCAACTTGTCTCAAATGAGTCTTTGTTATTCGTGTGCTATCCTGCGACAGGTGGCAAATACTTTTGACTCTTGTATAAAAGACCCTCAATACAGTGAGCGACGTATTCTGTTGAGTGAAGCGAGAAGACAACACAGTGAATATTGTTCACTTTTGAGTTCCAAAGTTACTCAAGTTGTGGATATTTGTGCAGACGACCAGTTACCAGACTGCGTATTTGTGGAGGATACTGCAGTGGTGGTTGGAAATATTGCAGTTATTACTCATCCTGCTCCTACTTCTCGACGACAAGAAGTAGTGGAGGTGGAGAGAGTTTTGAGAAACCTTGGTTTACAAGTTTGTTCAGTGAAAGACTACGGTTGCAACCAAGTAGTGTTGGATGGAGGTGACGTGCTTTGGACTGGAAGGCATTTATTCGTAGGAGTGGGTGAGAGAACCAACAGGGAAGCTGTTCAGGCTCTAAGAAAGTGTTTTGAATCAGTAGATGTGGTTCCCATTATTCTGGATCAAGTTATGCACTTGAAGTCAGCAGTAACATTTATCCCATATCCCACAAGCAACGAGGACAATTATGGGTTTCTAGTAGTGGCAGAAACATGTCAGGGATGTCGTGTTATTCAGGTAGGTACAGATAAGTGTAGACTTGCTGAGTATTATTCATATTTAGTAGACGATTGGTTCGGTATCCTCGAGATATGAAGTCATATGGATACCGAAAGAAGAGGCATATGCTGCCAATGTCTTATATTGTAATGGTACTGTTATCCTACCGCAGGGATTCCCAGAAGCAACCCGACGAATTGCCTCTCGTATAGGATCATTTTATTCTCTCGTTTCTGTCAACATGTCGCAATTTCGTATAGCCAATGGGGCTTTAACTTGTTGTTCAATCCTCTTTTAGTGTGTGTGTGTGTGTGTGCTCATTGACAGACCTATGCTATACTTTGTTCTACTTCGAAGACTTGTATGCCTTTACTATATCTAGAAAATGCAAGTGTATCCTTTTGTCGTCTGTTAGTTCGGGATGAAATGTACTCGCTAACCAATTTCCTTCTTGAACCAAAATAGGTTCCTTTTCAGACCCTTTACAAGCCAAAATTTGCACTCCCGACTCAACTCGCACGATGGTCGGTGCCCTTATAAGAACGGCTCGTAATGGTTTCTCTTTGAATCTCGGTGAATACACTTGCGTTTCAAAAGATTCCGTTTGTGGTCCATAAGCGTTTCTATCCACCGTGATATTCATCAATCCAAGTCTCGTTTGTGTTGGACGTCCCACGATATCTTTTGCCAACAGTATACAACCTGCACAAGTACCGAACATAGGAAGACCTAAATAAATAGTTGAAAACTTGTTTCATTGCAACGAAAACAAAGTCAACCTTGTGAACCTCGTTTTTGGATTGTTTCCAACATATCAAACTCCTCGATTAGTCTTCCAATGGTGGTGCTTTCTCCTCCGGGAATGACCAAGCCATCGATGTTATCGAGGTCTTGTTTTCCTTTCACTGGAATAGTCAGAATATCACCATCGCACTGCTTTAACATAGCTTCATGTTCTAAAAAGTCGCCTTGTAACTCCAACACCCCAATACGAAGAGTATTCGACATGGAACGAATCACAAAAGCATTGAGAAAAGGGTACGAAATGAATACTTGGACTAGTATATATTTATGTGCATCTTGTTGAACAATTCTTAAAAGAAAATACAACTTTTCTTGACAGGATGCAATAAAAATAATCCTATCTCTTTCATGCAATGACAATTTTTCGATATTGCATTTGTATCGTCCGTTGTAGTTAGTGGACGGTGAACCATGTTGAAGCTGTTGGAACCGTTTGACTTGAATGGACTAGAACTAGCCAATAGAATGGTGATGGCGCCGTTGACTCGTAACAGAGCAGGTCCACGCTTTGTGCCTACTAAAATGAACGCTTTATATTATGCCCAAAGAAGTGGTTTAGGTCTTATTATCACCGAAGCAACTCAAATATCTCAACAAGGAATGGGATATCCTGATACTCCTGGTATCTATACAGATGAACAAGTGGATGGTTGGCGAATGGTAACCGAAGCAGTCCATCGAAGAGAAGGTTGTATATTTTTACAGTTGTGGCACGTTGGAAGAGTTTCTCACTCCTCATTTCAACCAAACGGTCAACTACCAGTTGCACCTAGTGCGATTGCACCGGAAGGTGAAGTAATGACTTATGATGGCATCAAACCCTTTGAAACACCGAGAGCACTGGAAACGGAGGAAGTTGCCCATATTGTGGAAGACTATCGAAAAGCAGCAATTAATGCGAAACGTGCAGGTTTTGATGGCATAGAAATTCATAGTGCGAATGGTTATCTATTGCACGAGTTTCTAGAAGATGGCACGAATAAGAGAACCGACCGTTATGGTGGCTCCATTGAAAATAGGACGAGAATTGTGTTTGAAGTTCTCGATGCAGTGTGTAAAGTATATCCTTCCCGCAGAGTTGGCATTCGTCTTTCTCCAGATACAGAGTTTATGAGTATGAGTGACTCTGACAGACCTGCTCTTTATAGTTATTTAGTACAAGAGTTGAGTCGACGCGAACTGGCCTATTTACACCTTATCGAGCCAAGAATCAAAGGAAATGTGGATGTTGAGAAAGAGTCCTCATTGAATGTAGAATTTTTCCGTCCCTTATATAAGGGTGTTCTTATCACTGCTGGAGGTTATCAAAAGGAAACAGGAGAAGAAAGACTGCAAAAGCAACATGCGGACCTCGTAGCATATGGTCGTTGGGTGATTGCCAACCCTGACTTGCCCAGCAGATTTGAACAAAATGCACCTCTAAATCCTTATGATAGAGCCACATTCTATGGTGGTAATGAAAAGGGATACACAGATTATCCATTTTTAGATCCACGAGATTCTCAAGAAGCATTGAAGGAAGCTGAAGCAGCCGAAAGGAAATGGCGTCGCTTGTAGACATTTGTCTTCCACAAAGGAACCAAAACTATATATATATATATATATATATATATATACAAATTCCAAGAGGAGTCTTTTTTGTGTGAATGTACTAGTCATAGATACCTTTGTTCTGAATAAACATTTGTAGAGAGGGGAGAGAGAGAGAGAGAGTTCTGAAAAGTCGATTCATATCCATTCATATTGAACTGTTTTGAATGAGTTGTTCTGTTGGATGACTCGCATAATACTTTGCCAAATCCATAATAAGTTGTTTTATCTTCTCACGAAAGACCTTGATGTCTTTGTCAGTAAACCAGCTTTTGACGCGAAGATCAGCTTTCCTAGTAAAGGAACCTCCATTAGGTGGCTCTTGTAAAAATCGGATGATATAATGAATCATAAACAAACCACAATCAAACTCATTCTTTTGTTGTGGTGCTGAAACATTCCAAAGCACTAAATTTTCTTGTGGAACACAAAACGTTTGTTCTGATTCCTCCAACTGACATGGAGAGTGTCGCTTTCTCCATTCCATTTCTAAATAAGAACGAAGCAAACGTTGACAATTTCTTGAAAAACTAAATGTGCCCAAAGAATCAAAGTACAGAATGCAAGGTCTTTCTTTTGGGTCATCATAGTTGGGATTCCACGACAATATGTTACCCGGATTACAAACAACAGCTAAAGTCCAATGATGGTGCATACAAATAGGAATGAATAAGAACTTTTTAGAAAGAATTTCAATACCATTGGTCCAACGTGAAAGACATTCAATGTTGTCATGATGAGTCTCGTGCCCTGCCAATGACTGCAATCGAGTGAAAAAGAAACTATTGAAGAAATGCACTTTCCCTTGAAGCTTATAAGGAACTTGATACATTTCTATATACTTCAACATGAAGTCCACCACATTATCATTCAACATACCACATGGTTCCAATAGTTTTACATCTTCAGCTTGGATAGTTACATAACCTCTTTCTCTCCGAGGAAATATCAATAGAAAATGGTCATCATCTGTTGACGTCTCTTGGGACTGATATGGGGAAACATCCTTTGAAGTTGACTCAAGTTCTTGATAAGAAACGCCGTTCTTGGTTTCTAATGCAGGTTCACGAATGTGATGGTTTCTATTCAAGTTGCTTGATAATGTTTGTACTTTACTTTCGTTAGAAAGTAAGTCAACACTATACTGATGGTGTAACTGTGCACACTTTTGAAGAGTTTTGTTATCAGGAATATGGAGTCTCTTCCTTGTTCCAGTGCTTGGTCGTTTGGTACGCTCATTACGACAACGCATAAGCTGCGATTTCTTTGCCCATCTTTGTTCAGTCACTTGAACAGTGTGATCAGGATAGAGTTTGTTCCAACGCTGTTCTGGTTGTTGCTTTGTGAAGTATGAAGACAGTGGTGTTGGTTTCTGGCGCGAAGACTGCCTTTTGGAAAAAGTCCTCGCTTCTGAGTGAAAACTCCAATAGGGAGGGAAGTTGTTATTGCAAGTTGAAGCGTCTTTTGAATAACTGCTTTCACTAGAAACAGATGTTGATATTGGCTGCATTGAGAGAACATATTAAACCGCCATTTCATCCAAACCCAATGACGGCCATTCCTATTCAACTCTTGAAACATATTCTCTTTTAAAGCTGCTTGTAAAATAACATTATGAGCCATTGTTTATTGCATTGTCTGTGGAATGAATTTATTTAGAATAAATAGCATACAATACTGAATATTCCAATTTATGTATATATAAATATATATCCATCATTTTTAACAAAATGCATTAATTTCATCGTTTATGTGGAAAGGTCGATCGTGGTGTGTGTGTGTGTGTGTTGAATTCACCGACTCGGAAGCACTTGTAGAACAAGTAGAGGAAGAACAGTCCCTTGAATACCGTTTAAAACAATGTTAGGGTGAGAAACTTTTTTGCAACTTTTGCTATTAAGAAGATATTTCATTGGTTATACTGGCAATACTAAACGCAAGTGACGTTGTTGTTGCTTTTTATAGGGGGTTTGAAAGTACAGAACAAGCCAAAATTGGTGTAGGAACCACACTTACCAGTTCTATTGACAAAACTTGTGAAGCGAAGAGTTTGGGAGGGCCCCTTGAGAGGTCATCTGAAGATAGAAAGGATAGAGCAGGAAGCAGTACCACTCACCAAGAGGAAGTTGTTCCGTCCAATACCATCATAGTGAGGGAAATTCCAAACCCTGTAGATAGTAAAAGTTTGAAACAGTTTTTCACCAACAGCTTTGGACCTGTGCGGGATGTGAGGATTCCTCAGTCACAGTTCTCAACTCGTTCAAAAAGCTATGGTTTTGTCGAGTTTGTAAGAGTGGAAACAGCAGAAAAGGTGGTCAACAAAGCAGCTTCTGATAGCGTCATATATCAAGGTAGCAAGTTGGAGATAATGTTTGCTTCGGATGGAGTGGAAAAGAAAGGATGGGATTGTTTATCCTGTGGATATTTCAATTTCTCAAGAAGAAGGATATGCAAACAGTGTGGAGCAAAGAAAGAAATCAATGATATTCTTGGTTCTTCACAGAACAAGTTTGTAGCTGGAGATGCAGTTTTGGCTGCACAGTGGACTGCGTCATCACAAGGATTGATGGGTCAATCTCTTTATGCAAACTATTGTATGGACCCAAAGAGTGGTTGGTACTATGATCCACAGACTTTGTATTATGTGGTTGATCCGGTCAACCTTGTTTTTTATGACTGGTCAAGACAAAATTATCTTCAGTATAATTCAGCTACGGGAACTTATATTGAATTAGCAAGCACTAGTGCAAACCCATGGAATCCAAGTAAGGGTGAGGTTGTATCCACATCGTATCATAATGATAATAATAATAATAATAATAATAATATACAAACGGAGCCTACCCATGTTTTGGAACAAGTTACACAAGCAGTGTCTGAGGTTGCTAGTGTCAAGTCCGATGCAACAACGAATAGTTCTGAACAAGTGAGCTTGCAAGATGAGAGACAAGTAAGCGAGCCACAAATGCCAAGTCAAAAGGGACAAGCTGCTGTTACTCGAATGAAACCTCGAGGTAGAATTCTTTCTAATATTCAGCGATGGAATCAAAGACGTAAAGAACGTCAACAAATTTTGGAGGAGTTTGAAGAAAGTGACAAAGAAAGACAAGAAATGAAAGAAGATGGAGATGTTAAAGAAGAAGTTTCACAGTCAGGTGATGATAACTTTCCTATTACACATCAGACAGAGGTGGACAAAGCATTTGAGAAAAAGGTGGATGATAGTGCAGAGAAAGTATCCAATTGTCCAAAGATGATAGCTGATGGGACGGAACAAGTCTTTATTTGTGAACTTTGTAGACGCAAGTTCAAGTCTAACGATATTTTGGAAAAGCATATACAGTTTTCAGAACTACATCGAACCAACTTGCAGAACTCGATGTATCGCGATCGTGCAGCAGAAAGAAGACAACTACATCCTCCAGAGGATATGGATGACAGTCTTCCAAAAAAAGGTATGCATCCAAAGAAAAGATCGTTTTCATCCAAAAAGGCTTCGTCATCTTTGGATATTGAAAACAATATTGGAGCCAAGTTGATGAAGTCCATGGGTTGGAAAGAAGGTCAAGGTCTCGGAAGGTATCGTTCATATCTCTCGTATCCTATTTTGATCGGTTGTTGATATTGTTGGAAATTGTAGAGAAGGCAGTGGTATTACAGCTCCTATTAGTGCTATAGCCAATCGTGGTCAAAGTGGTCTAGGTTCAGAACCTCTCAATGATCCTGAACTGGTAGGTATATGTTGATAGATTTTGTTACATTGTTTGTGACATTTTTGATGGATAGCGTATCAATCCAACCGACTCTCAAAAGGAACGTCTAAGGAAGGAAACTATGCTTCGTTGGAAGATGAAATTTGGAAAAGTTTCCAACGAATTGTAGTGCTGAGATGTAGAACAAAGCAAGAAAAACCTTATCGATACTTTTGGTTCCATAAAGGGACTTGTTAGAATTGTGCCCACTCAGTAACTTTATATAGCAAACAACATGTTGGTGGAAGTGTTGCTCTGTTGGAAATAATCATTTTTACTATTTAACGAACAATAGAATTACTCATACAAGTTTATTTTCAATTGCAGTTAGCAACTGTTCCAGTTCGTTGCTCCATTTGGAAACTGCGTGATGACGTTCCTATATCCAAATTTCAGTATTTATCTCTCCATTAAGGAACCTTATCACTTGCCTTACTACTATTCTGACGGTGCAACTCCAAGATACCTCGTTCTTGGTCTATCGAACCTACAATTTCCTCATCCAAAATCAGCAATACCAACAGAGACTCCACATCTGCTTGTGGTATGTTGAGCGCTTTTGCAATAAAGGCAAGTTCAATTCGAGTATACGGCTGTATCAACTTTAGAAGATACTAAATTACCAGCATTTGTTATGAAGACTGTTGATAAAACACCAATTACCTACCTGTGTTCGAATACGACTTAGTAATTCTTGGATATGTGCACGAATAAAGCTATCGTCCATGATCTTGTCCTTGTTTTCTTCCAATATGCGCTCAAACTCGTGGATTTCTTTTTTCGTATATGCTTCAACTAAACTAGTCATTGCTATAATTTCTGGATTGTCCACATAAGGTTTTGCTTCGGGAGAGTCAAACGGATTGATTTCCGATAATGAAAGCATATTTGCCAACACAAGATACTTAAGACACTATATAAAAATTCCATATGAACTGACTTTCTCTAGGAATAAGATGACCAAAATTACCTGAATTCTTCGTTGACTTCCAGCTTCATCATAATTCTTAAAAGCTTCAAAAAAGTCACTAAATGCACATTCAAAGTCTTTGTTTTCAACATTCATCTTTCCACCACACTCTCGAATGATTCCCATAATCCGTGGATGAGGAATAGCTGATTTGACTTGTAATGCTTGTTCATATAACTGCTTCAACTTTTTACTATTTTTGGTAGCCGTATAAAGTTGTATTTCTAGTGCATATATTTCCAAAAGTTGAGTACCCTTTTTCTGATCTTCTGTACCATCTTCTTTGCGACAACTCTCGTGCAACTCACGTATGACTTTAGACAATCTACCGTACTCACCCGAGTCAAAATACAACTTGCCAAGTTTCAGTTTGGTTTTGAACCAAAGTCTTTCATTCATTGCATGTTTAAGAGCATTCAAGGTACACTCATAAAACTCTTGTAATAAACTCAACTGTTGAGAAGAAGAAACATAGTCTAATATTTTGTTGATACTTTTTTCGGAATAGTTCCTAGTAACTGCTGATTTGATGTAAGAAAGAAGTTCTCTATATCTTTCTAGCATTTCTCCGTATCTTCCGTGTTTGAATAATAGTTTTACGATTTGTTTGAGTGCTTTAAAACCCCACTCCCCTTTTTGAGACTCCATGGCAAGTACTTGTTCAAACCCTTTGAGAGCTTCCTCTGGATTATTTTCAATCAATGCCTTAGAGTTGTAATACTGGTTTTCAATATCAACGTCTTCTTCTTCGGACTCTTCCTCGGAGTACTCAAAGCCATAGTCTTCATACTCTTCGTCAGACATGCGTCTCAATCAACAATCACATTTTGACTATTTTTGGTGGCCAAAAGTCTTAAAGAGTCCTACACAAGTCGTTGTGTTGTGAACAAGACTCATGTTTTCAGTTGCATCATTTCTACTAGAAAATACTTGGGGAAATTCGTTGGTTCCAGCTGCTAAGTTTTTGGTTGGTTTCATCTTTTCTTTGGTTATAGTCTTACCGTGGGTTTAGGAAGACATCGATAAAGTTGTGGAAGAACATGGTGGGATCAGTATCGTTTTTCAAGCTTTAGAGCAGTTGTACACACGTTACAAAATTCTAGACTCTAGTCTTTCTAGACAAAAGAGGAGTTTTCAAGAGAAAATTCCAGACTTGACCAACGCGCTACAAGTTGTTCGCTGGTTACAATCTTCAGGTGATGGAGAACAAAAGGAACCTATGGAAACTACTTTTGAGTTGGCGGATAACGTATATTCGACAGCTTGGGTGAAGAATCCTCAAGTAGTTTATTTGTGGTTGGGTGTGAGTTGTGGTTTATGGGTACAGCGATCTTATGTCAACTGATCCATGGAAATAGGCTAATGTTATGGTGGAATATTCATTTGAAGAGGCGGAAAGTCTTTTGAAGGAAAATCTTGATGGTGCAAGAGACAAGATACAACAGTTGGAAAAAGATTTGGCTTTTTTGAGAGAACAAATGACAACTACTGAAGTTAATATTTCGAGAGTTTATACAGCACAATTGAAGAAGCAAACAAGTAACGTGGCGTAATGCTCAATGCTTTCCACTGATCGTCGTCTTTACAATAAATTGAAATTGTTGAATGATGGTTCCTGATGTCTTTCAACTCGATGCAGATACCAACGTGGAAACAAAACAGTCCAAGGTTACAACAGGTAACTCAGCAACAACAGAAGAACGAATAAGTAATAAAGAGACAACTCCTTGGAAAGTACCTTCAGGAGAACCAAAAAATGTAGGAAGACCACAGGTAATGAGGCTGTGCTTTATCAATTTCATCATCTGAAAAGGACTTTAGCAACTACAAGATGTAGCAGCTACTTGGAGTCCAGATAGTGGAAGACACGCGTTGCAGATTCCGAAAAGTATGAAGAATGTTGGAGGCCATTCATCTTCAGAAGCTTCGTCTGACACTGATTCAACTCAAAGTGTTCCCTCAGGTGATAATAACTCTTTTTTGGAAATTGGATTGGTTGTATTTACTTTTTCTATAGAAGAACTGCAACCGAAGAGGTCTGTGAGTATTTTGGCTTCGAGCATTCAAAATCTAGGTAGGCGCTATTTACCTCACGACAGCGACGACGAGGAAGAGGAAAAGACAAGTCTACTTGTCAATTCGGGAAAACCAAAACTGCACAGACACTTGGAAAGAAGTGTTACTATTGACTTTGATGGTCAGCTCGGCTCTCGACTGGGCGATAAATTATCCTCCAAGGTCGCCTCTGTAAGAAGCATAAAGGGCCCCAGAAGGTCACGTTATAGACATAGAGATGCCTTGCGTGCTATGATTGAAGCAGAGAATAAATGGCAACCTGCTGGAAAACGGTATGAATACGAAAACCTTTAGACGATTGACAATTGAAAACTGTTTGTAGATATATGGTTCCTCGAGCAGAAACTTTTTCAAATAAGATTACGACTAGTCCAACTATGGGACCTTTAGGTTCACCAGTGGTTTCTCCTCAGGAAAGCCACACTTCAGCTGCTTCTAGCCATGGCTCGGAAACTTCAACACAGAGAAAATTTGAAACAGATATTCCTGTAACTGCTTATATTTGTGAATATAGTCAAACAACATTTCGTGAATTGTATACAGAAGATCTCGCAGGTTTCTTCAATAGCCACGAAGATGAGTTGGGAATTATTCGATGGATCCATATTTGTTCTCAAGACAGCCCGCAACCTGCATTGATGCTTTTGGATAGCAAATATCGACTTCATCCTTTGGCTATTGAAGATGTTTGTTACACACCTCAGCGACCCAAAATTGATAGGTAGTTGTTAACTTAGTTGCCACTAATAAGCTATTCTGAAAATCTTGTTAGATATGACTGGATGCTATTCATTGTTGCACATTATCCACAGTTGAAAGATGAACCTGGTGGATTGGAATTGTCGTTAAATCAAGTTTCCATATTCTTTCTGAAACCTTCTAATGTTGTAATTACTTTTGAAGAACCATCGACCTCTGGAAAGAATGGAAGATGGAGTCATGTGGTTAGGGAACGGCTTACATTTAGTACAGATGATATTCGTATTCGTGATTTATCATTTCTTGTATATTCTATTCTTGATGCTCTTATTGATAGTTATTTTCCCGTTTTAGAGTTTTATGGAGAGCGAATCGAAGAAATCGAAGGTAAGTGGTTTGTTATAATGAATGAATGGCATTGATGTATTCTGTTGATAGCGGAATTGATGGATGAACCTAAACCAGATCTTATAAAAGTAAGACTGCAATGCATCAATATTCGTGTTTCGTATATTGATGATGGTCGAAGGGCATTAATAGATTGAAACGAGATATGTTCACTATGCGCCGCAATACTTGGCCATTGAGAGACATGTTTGGTCGCCTAATTACGTTGCCTGAAGTAACGAGCAACACCAAAATGTAAGAAAAAATCTTTCTATAATGAGTGCATTTTATGCTCCTTTAGGTATCTCCGTGACTGTTTTGATCATATCATACAGATCATTGATATATTGGAAGTATACCGGGATAGTTCTATGGGTCTTATCGATATTTATTTGAGTGGTGCAAATAACAAAATGCAAGAAGGTAACGATAGCCAGTTTATCGTGGAATATTGAGTGACTTGAAACAGTTATGAAAACATTGACCATCATCAGCACCATATTTATTCCATTAACATTTATTACTGGAGTGTATGGAATGAATTTTAGTTTTATGCCAGAATTGGAATATGATTATGGATATTTCTTTTTTTGGTAAGTGAAGAATATAGCCCATGTTGAAGCTTCTATTTAGATTGTGAAGGGTATTGGTCATTATGATCGTCAGCTTTCAAGTGTATATATTCAGAAAACGAGGTTGGTTATGAAATGTGTCGGTTAACGATGATTATAAAGAGCATACGTCACATACATAATATCTCATCATCATAAGCGCAGTTGAAGGTTGTTTTATAAAATTCAACTGGATGAATCTTCGTCAGTATCTTCTCTATCACTGCAATCGTCCTCATCCGACTCCTCATCCGAACATTCACTTTCTTCATCACTCTCTTCAGAATATTCACTTTCCTCATCATCATCATCTTCTTCTTCTGATAAACTATCCCATAAAGGAGTATCCTCGGCATCTGCAGATAATACATCAACGAAAGTCACGCATACATAGACTCCATTACATACCTCTCCAAACAGTTGTCTGCCATGGATGACTCGACCACAATGCAATTGTTCCATCCCAACTACTAGAAGCCATCACTGGTAAATATGGATGCCAATCAACATCACGAACAACTGCCTTGTGACCTTTCAATTGTGTCATCAATTCACCTTGAACAATATCATAAATATAAACGGCCCCATCATGAGAACCACAATACACATAACGTTGTCCAGTTGTAGATTGCGGAGAAAAACGGCACCGAATGAGAGTTTTCAAAGTTTGATGACCCACAAAAGTACGCAATGAAGTATCCTTTTCATGGACTCTACCAACATTTACTGGACGAGGATATTCCATCCAACGATAGTCCCATACATGTCTAGGAGGCCTAGTGGAAAGTAACTGTTTCCAATCATTTGTGGATACCATTTTACGTGTATCCCACAACTAAAACAATCAATCCATTGAAATGAAAATGATCTTGGTGTACGAACCTTGATAGTCTGATCCTTTGAATTGGAAATAAAATAGAGACCATCTCCTTTGGGACATATATAAGTGATTCCATCGGAATGACCCGCAAAGATACCAATAGGACCATTCTTCTTCTGTTGAGTTCTGCGGTCCCAAAGCATACAAAAACTATCATCACTACCAGAAACAAAGACATTTCCGGTATCATCCAAAAAAGAAACTGCATTGACATCATCGACATGAGAAGAAAGATTCTCCAATAGTTCTTGCCTACTCAAGTCATACAATAAGACAGCATTATTTGCAGAACCCGCCAAAAGTTGAGAACCACTCGGGGAGAATCGTATAGACCACAAACCAAAACCTTCACTTGAACGAGTTCCCAACGATACGCATTGATAGAATGAGGAGTCACTAGCTACTCCCACTAGTTGCACCAAACTTGTGATAGAAGTAAACGCCAATAATGACTGGTTTGGAGACATACTCATATCTGTTACTGTCCAATTGACGTTTCTACAAGGAATTGCTTTGATATGCTTCCAAGAGTTGACGCAACAGTCTGTCTGGAAAATATTGATGGCATCATCTTGTTCTGAACTACAAAAGAGGGTACCATCGGGAGAGAAGAAACCACCATAAATACGGCGACTGCACTTGGACACATATGCACGAAATAAGTTGGGAACAAACCTTTGTGTGATATTAGCTTTAGCGCTGGACTTCAGGTTCCCTGTTCTCTCTCGCTTGGGAAACAACATGAGACACCCATGAAGTGAGGGATAGTGATTAGCTTACCCTTTCGAGTAGTGAAGTAACGGTTTTGAAAGAAGTTCCGTCTGTTTGGCGCTTTATTCTATGGAGTAGTTCGTGTTCCTTGGCCAACAAATTTTCTTGATTCTGCTGAGCAGTCACAACTGCAGCTGCCATAAGAAATCCAAAAGTCCAACTGTGAGAAGAAGAAGAGGAAGTGTTGTGGGCCATGACGTTTGCATCCAGTTTTCCAGTCAGTTATTATTGGAACTCCAATCTTCAGTTTCCTTACATAATGATGAAAATGAGATAGTTCATCCACATATGAAATATCTATGTTGCCAACTTTTTTTGGAATCAACCACTCTAAAGTAACATATACATTTGAAGAGATAGTCATTAGAAATTTGTTCTTGGTGGACTTGGCCCATACGTCACGTTGGATAGAGTAGTCATAACAGTTCGAAATGACTCTTCGTAAACCAGTTTGTAAGTTAAAGTCTTTGATGTACACAATATATATTCACATATGCTATTTCTCAATCAGTTACTAAAGTAGAAAAATTACAGCCGGGGACACAGGGGCACAACTTGATCGTGCAAGTGATGAACGTCGGTGAAGTTATGGAAAAAGTGAGACCAAGTGGTGACAAACTGCAAATCGCTGAAGTTTTGCTCGCTGATGAAACCGGGGCGGTGTTGTTTACTGCAAGGAACGGTAAGCCTTTTTTATCCAGTTGGGATGCCTAAAACTGATGAGGTCGGTCTTAAAGAACAAATCAAACTCTTCAAAAAAGGAGAGTGTGTTACCGTTCGAAATGCAAAAGTCAACATGGTGAGAGGGTTTATTCGTTTAGTTGTAGACAAATGGGGTGCTATTAAACCTCCGGGTCCTACAGAAAAACTACAAGGACCACCCAAAGTAGAAAACAACATTTCCAACATAGAATATGAACTTGTTTAAGAAGATACTGTGTGAAACTTAAAGAGCTAAAGCGAAACTATTGGTCTTTATAATTGCCTATGAATAACTTTTGCAAAACTTAACGATCCTTCGCAATATATATATATATATATATATATATATCGTTGTACATATCTATATATTCACATCTAAGAAAGACAAGACTAAAATAAGTCATCCTCCAAAAGTTAACTCCAAAACAAAAGGAAAAATACTATCAGGAATACTCTGTGTTATCTAAGCCTTCTTCGGAGATGTTTCTAGAAAAGAAGTCTGCGAGGCCTTTGTTCTTCACAGAAACATAGTCTTTCAAAAGAATACAACGATAAGGATGCCTCAGTTTTCTTAAAGCACTCAGCTCCAAATGTCTTATCCGTTCTCGTGTCACACAAAAAATACTGCTTATCTCATCCAACGTCTTACAAGCTCCATCATCTAAGCCAAACCGCATTCTAATCACATCTCGTTCTCTTGGAGTTAAAGTTACCTCTAAAATCTTTTCCAAATCTCTGCGCAACATATTATTCTCTAATTCATCTTCAGGATGTAAAACATCTCCAGCAACCGTATCACCCAATGTAGTACGCTTATCACCATATTCATAGGATAAAGGAGAATCCAAAGATAAAGAATGAAGAAGACATCTATTGGCAGTCTGAAACTGTTCAATAGTAAGACCACTTTCTTTAAACACTTCTTCTTGAGTTGGTTCTCTTCCCAACTCTGCAGTCAATTTGCTATCAGTACGACGAATTGTTGACATAAATTCGTAAAAATACGCAGGAATTCTCCAATGTCGTGTCTGTTCAGTTAAAGCTCGGGTCATCGCATATTTGATCCACCAAATCTATATAACTCAGCAATTCAATTAAAAAAAACACGAAACACAGAAGACACTCACTGCATAACTACCAAAGCGAAATCCCTTTGACGAATCAAAACGTTCTGCAGCTTTAATGAGACCAATGCTTCCTTCTTGCATCAAATCTTGAAGAGAAAGACCATACTTTGAATAGAACCGAGCAATGTAATAAACAAGACGCAAATTGGAATGGATAATCTTGTCCTTGGATTCTCTCAAGCCTTTTATCTTTCTCGCAAACTCAACTGAATCGGAAAATCCAACAGCTTCCGCCCATTCAGCTAAAGTAGGATTCCTACCAAGTAACTCACTAACACGGTCACGCTCTCTTTCCCAAGTCCTTAATAGTTGTATTTGATTACAAATATCAACTTCTTCTTCAAAACTCAGCTTGGGAATCACATGACAATTACTTATAAATGAAGATGGCGAAACTGATTTTTGGAAGCTTTTGGAACCTCTCCATGGTGACTGAGCTTCATTTAACTTGTCACTACCGACAATATCCTTCGACCCTATTATCCATCAAATACGCCTCAAGTACAAGGCAAAAATGCTACGTTTGACTAACCTTGCGAAAAAGAATCAATATTGTTTCTTTTTTTCACTTCCTTCCTATCTTGTTCAACTCTCTTCAAGTCCACGACTCCGTTCTCCCTACTTTTCTGAAAACCAGAAACAGTTCCATGGTGCTTCAAACTTTCCGTATTTCTTCCTTTTGAAGTAAACATCTTTTCAAGACAAAATTCCCGTTCGATTCTCTTCAACTCTTCTGCGCCAGGCTCTATTACACTATCTTCGTCGGGAACTTGTGCAATACGCTCTTGAACTAGAGTCGAATTTGCGACACTCTGTGATAACTCATTACTTACAACATCAACTGGCAACTTTTCTCCACTGCGTTCAACTTTCTTCACGTTATTTCTCTTTCTCACTGTTCTTTTACCTCTTCTTGCGTAATCACCAGAAGGAACTGTTCCCGAATTCAGAGACACTTGAACAACCTTTTCGTTGCTTTTTTTCGAGTCAAACGATAAACAGTCTATTTCGTGGGTCGTGAGTTCCTTCAGTTGAGCACCGTTTGCTTGGAACAGCCTCATGTCAAGCGAGGATCGAAAAAAGTTTCTTTGATGGTACAAATTGAAAAAAGTTAGAGGTTTGGACAAGTATCTAAAAACCAAAAAACGAGTGTGTCTACTGGGACGACCAACCGAATTACAAGAAAGAAAAGCAAGTCTCTTTTGTTGCATCGCAGAACAACAAGACTGCCAAAATGAGAAGAAAGAGAATGTTGGACGGCAATCATTCATCAGGGCCAATAATAGCCAATCATCACACAACGTTATTCTAAAAAAATGTTTGCACGAGGCACAATGAAGCACATCTTTAAGATGTTTTTATTGTTTATATATATAATTTGACATTTGGGAATGCTTTTCATTCAACAAAGAATGAACAAAGATAATAGTTAGGTAGTAGAAATATGAAGCACCAACTAACCGACTATGGACCAAACACAAGGAATAGGGTGGAATGATTGTGAATGAGATAGATAGATTGATTGGTTGACCATGAAAAGAGTCTTTTCTAAGTTAGCTTTTCCACGATATGAAAAGCCTGCGATACGTACAGAAATACCTGGACCGAGGTCAAGAGAACTTTTGAAGGAGATGGATATGCTGCAAGAAACAAGGACCATAAACTTTTTTATGGACACAGCCAAGGTAATGAGAAGTGATCTCTCAAGTTTGGTGAATACAAGTTCGTCTAGAGTCAAGGAACTTATGCAGTTGATGCCGATGGAAATGTAATATTGGACGTTTTTGGTCATATCGCTTCTTTGCCTTTGGGTTACAATCATCCTGCATTGGCTGAGGCAGCTTCCAAACCCGAGTGGCTACCGTTTCTCTTACAAAGACACGCTCTAGGTGTACAACCACCAGTAGAGTGGCCCAAGGAATTGAGAGAAACTTTAATGAGAGTTGCGCCAAAAGGACTTTCGGAGGTTCTGACAACTTGTGGCTGTGGTTCATCAGCCAACGAAAATGCCTTCAAGGTTAGCTATATGAAATAATCAGTTGAGAAAGCAGCTTCAAAAATTTGTTTAGGCAGCATTTATATGGAAAAGAGCACGAGAACGACACGGCTCGGAGCCAACAACTAAGGAGTTGATGAGTTGTATGCAAAATGAGGCTCCTGGAAGCCCACAAAAGAGCATCCTTTCCTTTGAAAGGAGTTTTCATGGAAGAACAATGGGTTGTTTATCAGCCACGAGGTCAAAACCCATACATAAAGTAGGAAGATTTGACCATCTCAAGTCATTTAAACTCGCTTGTCACACATAGGTGGATATTCCAGCGTTCCCTTGGCCAGTATGTCCTTTTCCTCATCTTTCTTATCCTTTGCATGAACATGAACGTGAAAATCGTGAAGAAGAAGATCGCTGTTTGACGCGTGTGGAAGATTTGATTCGTGCACATCCAATACCCGTGGCAGGAATTATCGTTGAACCAATTTTGGCAGAAGGAGGTGATCATGCTGCAACTCCATATTTTTATCAACAATTGCGAAGAATTGCCACAAGTAATGGCATAGCATTCATAGGTTGCTCTTTATACTTGGTCGTTTTTTACCATATTAATAGACTGTTGTATAGTTGATGAAGTACAAACTGGATGTGGAGGGACTGGAAAATTTTGGGCTCATGAATATTGGCAGTTGGATACTCCACCAGATATGGTTACTTTTGCCAAGAAAATGCAAGTTTCCGGTTTCTTTTTGAAAAGTGAATTCAGACCAGCTCAAGCATACAGAATATATAACACATGGATGGTAATGAAGTTATCTACATGGAAATGAAAAATTGAATCTTGTTAGGGCGACCCTCTTCGCATGTTGCAACTTCATGTGATTGCAAATGTGATCGAAAAGGAAAATCTTTTGACACGTGTTTCTGATACTGGAAATTTTGTAAAGATGGAACTTGAAAGGATATCTCGTGAGACTCCATTTCTTGTGGCCAACGTTAGAGGAAGTGGAACCTTTTTAGCATTTGATATGCCCAATGCGGCCACTCGAGACCAACTTTTATTCGAAATGCGTCAGAAAGGTGTCCAAATGGGAGGTTGTGGTGAAGTTACTATTCGGCTAAGACCACCTTTGATATTCAAGCAACAAGATGCCAACATTTTGATTGAAACTCTTGAACTGGTTCTAAAGAATCTCAAGGCGCATTCTAGTCAGAAGGAAAGCCTTCCAATTCATTAAATTCGTATATTTGTATAGTCAAAACGATGAATCATTTCTGTATGCGCTGTATTTCACAAACTCATTTGAAATACTATAGCGTTTGCTTATTCTCCTATATATTGTCAAAGAATTTCCCTTATATTATAGAAAAAGTCATCAAATTCAAGATACTCCAAAAATTCTTGCTACAATATTCAATGTCACCCCTTCATTGTAGTAGAAGTTCGGATCTCGTTTAAGTTCCCTTCTATTTGCAGAATGAAAAAGGACTGACATGTTCATTCGATTACTTTCCTAAATGGATAAACTGAAAGTATTGTCATCACGGTCTAGTCAGCTGCTAAGGAAACAAAATACAAATATAGAACAATACATTGACCTCTACAAAGCTTCAAAAACAATAAGAACGAGAAACGTTTTGTTATGTTGCCAGAAAAATAATGTCATTTGTTACTACTCTAAAACGCATCATCTTCTGAGAGTTGAATTTCGTTAGGATCTCGTCCAGTCATTTCAGAGTTCGAAGCATTAAGTTCAATCACCCACGAGGCACAGTTGCAAAATATTGGGGCTGTTATTGGAACATTGAGTTGATCCCGTAAATACTGAGTTTGAGGATTCAATGGAAGACACGCAGGAAGTGCAATATGAGTTCTTTGCCATTCCATCTTCTCCTCTCCACATGATAACGATTTGCTGGTGGGGCAAAACCTATGAAACTTAAGGTGCGACTGCTTTGTGAAACTTCGATTTTGACGAATATCGTGTATCTTCTTCCAGTTTTCCGCTTGTAAAAGATTCCAAGGACTCTGGCGAACGAATGCCGTCTCTAACAGGATTTGTACCCATTCTTCATCCATTCGCACTTCAAGCTCATCCTGAACTATATCGGGAAATCTGATTATTTTGTAAAACGGTCTGCGACGAAGACATTTATCCAATGCATAAAATTCACATGGAGACTCTTCGTTTATCTTCACAATCGCTTCAAAATAACAGTGCATGTGGGCCGAAAACCAATATCTTAAAAATGTCTCAATAGATTTATCGACAATGATGGATATGCTTACCTTGGTTGGAGAAGGAAGAGGAGGTTTTTGGTCCCTAAATTTCCGAGCTTTCCTTCTTCCAAGTCTTTCCTAAAGAACGGCTTCCTCTTTAACAATGATTCCTTATTTCCATACTCCGTCACTCCTTCTGGCCAATCATGACTGATAAAGATATCCAGTTTGTGGATAAGCAACGACAGACGATATATGTCTACTTCTCTAACATGATACACAGAATGCAACAAACTCTCTGTGTACGGTGGTCTTTCAAAATGCTCCTTTCGAAAATCTTGTTCTTTAAAAATCCCACTCAGTCCTCCTATTCTTAACTTGCCGATTCTTAATACTCCAGCTACACCCAAGTAAAAAATGTTAGGAGCAACCCATCCACCTAGGGGAAGCTCCTGAAGGTAGTTCGATGCTTCGTGGTTGCCACCAACAAAGACTGTGAGTTTTGGTGCTGTTAGTTCCCCTCGATAGTATTGGTAAAAATCGTTGAGTTGGCGGTACTTAGCAGGGCAACAAACACAACTAAGGTCTTGCCAGTTTCGAACAGCTTGAAAGTCCCCACAACAAAGTATCAAGTCAATAGAAACGGAATGTTCCCTTTCATAGCACTCTACTGTCTCATAAAGAAGTGATAACTTCCCATGGATGCAACCAGCAACAAAAACGTTCATATAGAAAACTGATATTTCACACAAGTATAATTTAAAATCGCATTTCTTTTTAAAGGATAATAACAATGTTGGAAAGATAATGTAGGTCTTGATTGCTATATTTAAAATTTTATTTGCAACTATCCTTCAAAAAAGTGAAATCACAAAGGAAAACAACACAGGTTTCAACAATCCATAGTTTCCTTATTGCGACAGCTCTACTTGCGATTAGTACAAACCAGTTGACTAACACCAGTACTTACAATGAATAACAACATTTTCTCTGCTTATTGCTTCTTAGCACCAGTTCCTTTCAACTTGGCTTCAGGACCAGACTTCTCAGTTGGTTTTGTAGCTTCTGCTGCTGCAGGTTTACTCGTGGCTTCCTTCTTTGAAGCTCCTTTCTTTCCTTCCTTTGGCATTATGATACTAGTTTGAGAGAATACAAACGTGCGATGAGGAAAACTGTCGAAAATGTAACAAACAATTATGGATGGAATGGTGAAAACGATCAAGCTATTTATAGACCGTTTTCGTGTCAATTCAATCACATTTCAGCTCATCTGTCCGAAATTCTACTCTGGAGTTTCCTATGAAACTTTCCCAATTTTCTATTTGATCTGTTTGGGATGGAATCTTCTGGGTAACTATCGATCCTCCAATCATCTTTCGTGAAAATGGCGCAAATTTTTCTGATTCATGTTTTGTAGTTTTGTGAAAATATTTGTGTATGGTTGGACTATTTTTCCTTTGTTAAAACCAAAGGAACAATTGTATTTTTGCTTGCTCTGGAAGCTTGAAATCGTTGAATGCTTCAGGAAAGGAAGATTCTTCCAGTGTTTATTATCTTCGAAATATAATTATTGGTTTCGTTCTGAGTTTTTTCTGAATTTGAGTCGTATTGGTTAGCCATACTTTATCTCAAGTTTAGCATGTCAGGTTCTATCGAGATCGATAATGAGTGAAATGACTGCAATTGCTACCATATCCTTTCTGTGTGGTTAAGAAGGGTTGAAGGTAAACGAGGGAGCTATGGGAAAGACCAGTTTTGCGTTGGTGACACTTTATTGTCATTTCTAGAATACAAATATGACACTGAGAGTTTCATTCTTTGCGTTTCTCTTTTTATTATTCATCATGAGTTTTTCTTTGGAGTTGGATGCATCATTTTAGAGTCTTAGTACTGTTTGAATCCTGAGTCTTAGTCATAGTCGACTCTGCTACAGCCACTATGCTTCTATATTCACGTTTATTTTCATTTTCCTTCGAACAGCATATCAGAAGCTATTTTGTATGATGGAACTGCTCGAGAAACCAACTGTAAAGTCTCACATTTTTAAAGGCTTGCGACACAACTTATTGTTAAATGTCAGCCACACAACTGTTTTTCGTTATTTTCCTCGATGCCAGCTTCCTTGATCCATTCAAGAAACCAAGTTTTTCTAACATTCTGTCATGGTGAATAACCTCGAGTATTGCTTTTAACATGTGTTTGCCCTTATACGTCAGGACTTGCTCATTAATACAAAATTCTGAAGATTTTTCAATATAACAATTCTAAAGAATTCCTGTAGATATGATAACAACGTAGTAGTTCAAACTATATACTCGTTTATTTCAAGATAACTCTCCACGACAAGCACTACTCAACAATAACACAAATGATATATGAATTCAAGACATGAAACAAACAAATACCGATAAAGAACTTTCAAGTCTATTGTAAGTATATATGTATGCTATATAAGCCGAGTCAATCTTCTTACCGGAAAGTATTCCTTTCTTTACTGCTTCTTAGCACCCGTTCCTTTCAACTTGGATTCAGGACCTGACTTCTCGGAAGGCTTTGTTGTATCTCCTGCTGGTTTTGTTGCTGCATCCTTCTTTGGGGCGTCTTTCTTTCCTTCCTTTGGCATTTGTTTTGAGTGTTTGAGGCTTAAAACAAGTAGACAAACGAAGTTGTAACAAATGGTGAGGAAAAGGAGGGATACAAAGTTCGCTATTTATAGGCACTTTGGGATCTGATGTGACTGGATTTCATCCCATCTGGCAGAAATTCAAAGTGAGAAATGATTGGCATATCCGGCAATCATCGAATTTTCCAGTCCAGAGTCAGGGACGTTCCGTTGCACTTTGTATATTTTACACTCTTGTTTTTGAGTGACTCTTGTCGATAATAAATGCACACTTTTTCAATGAAACTCGTGACAAGTTTTTCCACAACTTGGCAATTAGCTAGAGCTCATCTTTTAGAGACGTCGCAACAACACAGTTTTCTTGACTTTGTCAAAAGACAAATTCTCTTTGGTTTAAGAGAAACTGTAGAGATTTTGACATTGCTTTACAACAGCTTTTTTCGAGTAGTTTCTTACACCTTGAAAACCTTCTGACGAGGAAAGTGATAAAATCCGCGGAAGATTGAATGCGTTTCGATATTGAAAGATTATGCTTGCATGGTCAGCGCTCGCACCTCGTTTCTGGAGGTGTCTGAATAGGACACCCAGAAACAAAATAGAAAAACTCTTACAAATCAAACAGAAAAGAAATTTTTCTTCTACACAGGGAACTATTGCAAGAAAAGAGTCTACAGAGACTGCCGATTTCAAGAGTGTGAAAGCATGTGATCTCAGCCTGCCACGAAAGGTTCACGCTAGTCGAAAGATCATGTTTCCAGTGAAGAAAACGATATATTCTCAGGGAAAGAGGATAAGAATGGATTTACCTCCACCTAGACTTTACGTAGGTTTCGCAGACTTCAGCAAAGAGACATTTTGTTGAGTGTTCGAAAAGGTAAACGCAGGTAGTGTCAAAGGTAGAAGACTCTTAAACCCTCCAGTTTATATAAGACCTATGATGTCCAAAGTCAGGTCTGCTTTATTTTGTATGGTAAGTGTAGGAATTGTAGTTGAGCAATTGTTCAAGTTGTCATTGTGTAGTTGACAGATATGAAGTTGTTGAGACCAGAATACAGAATACTGGACATTTTTGCTGGTACAGGAGCAGTTGGCATAGAAGCCTTGTCGCAGAATGTGGGTAAGGCTGTCTTTGTGGACTCTAGCCCGGTAAGTCTTTCATACTTTTGTAGGCGCTTAATGACGTTGCGTAGGACTGTTGTGCAACAGTGAGAGAGAATTTGGAAAGATGTCGGTTTTCAGATAGGGGCGACGCATTTTGTTCGACATACGAAGACGTAAGTTGTTGAGAAAAGTAAAAAAGTTCACACGAATGAGGGTTTCTTAGTTTGTGGATAATCCTGGACGGTTTCAAGTGAAAGGAACGTTTGAACTTGTCACTTTGACACCCCCATATGAAGAGATAGATTATAATACTCTGATGAGTACCATAGCTACGTCAAGCTTGATTGGTCCTGGTTCGGTGGTAGTTGTCGAGTATCCCATTGAGCTTGGTAAATGGTTATATCTTTCTTTCTTTCAAGTAATTTTACATATTTCATAGGCGTAATGCCTCCTGTTATTATGGAACGGTTGGTAGGTTTGCGGAATCGTCGTTATGGTCGTACAGTTCTGGGACTCTATGGAGTTGATCCAGAGCCCCCTTTAGATGCACGTCCTGAAGAATTTGAAGCCAAGAAAGGCACCAAATTAAATAAACGTGCAGATGCTGTTCGAATAGCAGAAGAGGCAAGGGAATCGAACGAAACTTCGTCAGATGATAATTAATAAAGATAGAATGTACATATAGCATACAGTGCAAGTACTCATAAATAGAAGACGGTAGCTTTCTAACACTGGTCTATTCGCCTATCTCTTCGTTGTATGCTAGTTTGGTATAGTACACGTTCTATTCTATGAAGGAATGAAATACAAAGCAGAATATATTCATCAAAAATACAAAAAGTAAAGTTATTCTCCTCCTTATCCTTTCCGTTTGTCAGATAGTTGCTATTTCTTTGCCCTAACAATGACAAAGTTTAAAGCGTAACTCACAGTCCGAATACTTGCTGGGGGCTGATTGCATTGATATATTTCAAAAAACCAATGAGAGACTCCCAAAATCAAAAAATCCTTTTGATTGGCGAACACAATCTTTGGACAAGCCAAAATTACCAATAGAGTCAACAGGACACATTTTCTAGATGGAATGCTTTTGTAGTTGGGGACATTCTTCTGGGAAACGGTATTATGAAAGGCTTACCAGAGTCAGCCTTGATAGCAATATTCGTGGTGGTTCTTGTTTTAGCAAGTTTCATTGTAGTTTTAGCAGTCATATTCCGTCATAGGGGAGAAATTAGACGTTGGCAAAGGCGGGTTGTAAGGAGACCCCGTTTGAGTATCCAGAGTTTGGGTAGACAAAAGGGTCTCACTTTGGAGGAAATAACCCAGTATTGTCCTTTGTTTGAATATTATGGACAAGATAAAAAGATAAAACCCTGTTTCGAGGACGATGAATTGCCAGAAGACAGTTGGTGGAAGGAAGAAGCAGAAAAGAAGGGAAGGGACGCAGCAGTTACCAACCTAGATAGTCAAGGTGAAGAAGTGTTGACGAGCAGCATACCACAACAGGAAGCAACTTCTTCTGAAGTAAGAGCTTCGGGTTATAGGACCAACGAAAACTGGAAAATGGCATTATCTGAAAGGAACGGTAGTTGCTATTTTCGAGAGCCTATTTGTGCCATTTGTTTAGAAGAGATGGATCCCCCTTGTTTGGTTCGTATTTTGCGTTGTCAACATGGTTTCCATGCTCAATGTGTTACTCATTGGCTCCTTTCAGCGAACCGTTGTCCCCTTTGTAATGTCGTTTGTTTTCAACGGGAACAGAAATCAGAAACTGTTACAAATAATGCAGTAGAACAAATGGGTAGCAGTTCAGAACAGACATCCATGGAAGCGATTCACGTTATGTAGTGCGCGAATGGAATGTCTCATTGAACTTTAAGTACACGAAGACACGAACATACGTTTGAGTTTTCACTCATCAGGACATGTTTTACTAACGCCACACAAAGAAATTGAACAAAACACTAGGTCATTGGAAAAACTCTTTAAAACTCTGGACTTGTTGTTCGTCAGAAGTGTATCCAAGAAGTGGTAAATCCCATGCCTCAAGAATAGTCTTGAGTGTGTTCAAATGATTACTCTTTGTGGTGGAGACCATGGTTCTGTTTGGTTGCTCACTCCACATAACAATCAGTGGAACTGGTCCACCGCCATAGACACCTCCGGCAGGAAGTAATTTAGTTCCCTTTTTCAAGACAGGGCTATCTGGCCCTGCAGTTACATATTCCCATCCGTCAGTAGACTTATTATTGTCATAGTCTGACTGGTCCCATGTGAGGAAGATAACAGAGTTGGTAGATTGCCATATTTTGGAGGAGGTTATGTTTGTGACGCAATCTTCTACAAACTTATCACCTTGAGTCCACAGTAATGTCAAGTTGGAGTAAGGACAGAGGTTTCCACTTTGTCCGTGCATATCTTGGCAAACATCTGGGGTAATAAAGGAATAGTTGGGTAAAGTTCCGCTTTCCAGATCTGTCATGAGATGGCTATATGGGACTATGTTCCGGACACGAGTTGCATTCTCTGTAATTTGGGGATACAGTGCAAATGGAGTATGCTTTTTGACGTATAACGCGGTCGAAGAATTGCTAGGATAGAAATTTCCGAGGAAACCTACTGATGGGATATGTTGGGCATAGTTTTTCCAAGTCATACCTTTGTTCTCAAGAAGGTCAGCTATATTGGTATGAGGAAAAGTCTGATATTCAAAGAGTCAGATATAAGCTTTCCTTAAAAGTGGTAGTACGCATACCTGGTTGGGATCATCTGAAAATGACCAATAGTTGGAACCTGCAGTGATTGCTATATAGTTTGGAAGACTTGGATTGGTATAGCCATGATAATGAGAAGCGTACATCTTTGTTTTGATCAGTTCATTAATGAAAGGCATTTCGCTGGAGTGCTCTGTAATATTGGCTCTTCCTGTGTTTTCCATCATGATTATGATAACATGGTCAAAGAATGGAAGTGACGAGGAATTGGTTGTAACATTGCTTGAACTCACACAAATCACGACACTGAGTTGGAGAAGTAGAGTTACGCAAACAACGATATAATTATTTGAACGAGTCATCATCATAAAACAATTTACGGAAATCAGCTCTTCTTTTCAACAATCAAATGAACAAAATCTTTGGGACAGGTGGTATGGGAATATTCGAATATTCTTCGCATCCTCACAGTATCTTTTGTCTTTGGATTCTTTCCGTAGCGAATTTTACTACGGAATAATATCATATTCTTCCATCTTGCCAAACAGCTGTATATTTTGTTGTATACCATTTAACTTTTGAAAGAATCGTCACATACGTTTCATATGGAAAACTACAAGCCAAAATAACTTCATTTCATTTTTCGTTGGAATCAAAGAATTTGTTTAAGCCCATCTAATACGATCAAGTTTTATTATTCTTCTTCTACTTCTTCTTCTATTATTATTTCTTCTTCACTTTCTTCATCTCCACTAACTTCACGATTTCTTTCTTCCAACTCGTCCATCAATCGAGACAAGAGCCTATCATCTCTATCACTAATAGCTCGTGGCTGGACAGAATTTCAGTCGTAGTTAAAAGGACAGCTTCACTTACTTCTTCTTTCATAGTAAATTTGCCATTCTTCTCCAGAATCTTTGTCTTTATCTTTTCCACTGCTCTTTGCAAAATATCGATACCTTGCGTCTTATCTAGACAATTGGTAGTTACGACATAAAGAGGTGGCTTTACTAGTTTAACTTTAACTGGGCTTTCATCCGTTCCTTCACTTTCACCAAGTAACAGAGCTTCCTTAACAGCATCGATACCTTCAAAGCGGAAACAATACACTTCTATATCCGCTCGAAACCTCATTACAGTTGGTGTTAGTTTACGTTGTATATTCTTCATCAACTCTTCTTTTTCTTTCTCAGTTATTTCCAAGTCGTTCGAAATGGAGGGATCTACCAATATTTGGCGAAAACCATCATAAGCGTGACCGAAACGTCGATATAGAGGCCAACCCCAACGTTGATACAAGTCTTCTAAATCAACTTCCACTGTTTCTGCAACATGTCTCATAATAGAATGAACTGCCCTACTTTTGTTCCATTTTTCTTCCATCCTTTGAAGGTCTTCGGGTGTTACTCTGCGTTTGCTCAAATCAATATAACCCTTTTCTTTATCCACACGTACTACGAGACAAACTTCCTGACGTCCCACTCGTAAAAGTTTGTTCACTGAGCGAATTCTTCGGCGGGAAAGTTCAGATAACATGATCATTCCGTGGATATTGTTGTACTCGAGAAGTTGGACATACGCACCCATCTCCTGAATATCTTTTACTTGGACCATGACTACATCCTCGGGTTCAGGATACGTGTTTTCATACATGCGACATTCCAACTGGACCATTTTATTTCTCAACAAATTATTGGTTCCCAATGAGTCGAGGAAGTAGTGCGGGTTATGATCGCCATATAACAATATTTTCTCCAGAGGGACGACTATATCAAGTGGAATATGCTTTCAAAGCAGTGAAATCAGTAGGAATTACAACAGTTGCTGTAAAAGGTGTAGATTCTGTTTGTGGTGTGACTCAGAAGAAGGTAAGAAACTTTGATTTTTGTTGAAAACTCACGAGTCGACACGGACGGTTTTTTTGATTAGGTTCCAGATAAACTAATTGACCCCAAGTCAGTTACGAATGTTTTCAGGGTTTCTGATCACCACGGTTGTATTTTTACTGGACTTGCTAGTAAGTGCTTGATTTTGGTGCTCTTCGTAAATAATATTTATTTGTTACAGCGGACGCGAGAGCACAGTTGCAAAGAACAAGGTCTGAAGCAGCCGATTTCAAGTTCAAGTTTGGATATGAAATTCCTGTGGATCAAATAGCGAAAAGATTGGCCGATATCAATCAAGTCTATACGCAACATGCATATATGAGACCCTTGGGAGTTTGTAAGTTTTTGCATATTCATTTGATTTTCTCTTGGCCTACTATCACTTGTAGCTCTTATTTTTATTGGTATGGATGACGAGAGAGGCCCGCAGTTGTACAAATGTGACCCTGCAGGTTATTATATTGGCTATAGAGGTTGTGCAGCAGGAGCTAAAGAGCAAGAGGCTATAAACTATTTGGAAAAAAAGTTGAAAGAAGAAGAAAAGAAACTTTCATATGAAGAAACAGTTCAACTTGCTCTAGCAACTCTTCAAAGTGTGGTAGCTGCTGATCTTAAGCCATCTGATGTGGAAGTTGCTGTAGTATCCAAGGACAATCCACGTTTTCGTATTCTGACTGATGAAGAAGTCGAGCAGCAACTCACAGCAATGACAGAAAAGGATTGAATTGGTGAAAGACTTGTTATTGCCGGAGTTTCTTTGATGAGAAGACTGTCGAGAGTGCTGTGGTTTATGTGATATTTTTAGAGTTTATTTGTTTCAGGTACACCAGTTTTGCAATAAATGGATATACTGCTTTTCATGAGACTTTTGCACGAAGTGTTGTCGTTCTTATAAAGCAGATCTTTGTAAATATTTTAGACTCAAGTCGATGTCGCAACTCAACTCTATTTCTTTTGTCTTTCATAAGTGGTTATCCATAACAACCATGACAAGTATCTATCCATATATATATATATATAATCCAAGTGTGACGAATAGTTTGAAGAGAGAACATTTATTCTAGAATATTCCAACACTGTAGTGCAAGTCAGCCAATACATTATGAACAAAGGCTTTCCGTCTTCATGAATGGCTCTTCCTTCAATAATCATTCCTGGAGAAAAATGCAAAAACTATTTCGAGATGAGTTTATTTTGAATTGCACTTTGACATGCTACGTCGAATATTCCCCTCCAACTCGGAAGAAAAGTCATACAATCATAATGAACAAGAAGAATCTTTTGATTCAAGTAGGTGAAATATATTCGGTTATTGGGGTTTTCGCTGAAAGAGAAGTGGTTAGGCGTTCCTCAAGAGCACGCTACTTTGGAATCATCTTTCTTAAGATCAGAGAACATAGCCATTGATGAAAAACAGAAAATTTTAAGTCTCATTCAAGAGAGTCATAGAGAAAATCTGGTTCTTCGAAGTGGTAAGTTGTTTTTAATGTCAAGGAGGACGGTATGAACAGTTTCAAGTTTTACGCCAATTGGAACAAGAAAATCAACAGTTAAAAGAAAGCCGTTGCTCGCAAGAAAAACTAGAACTTGAAATAGAGAAGTTGAAGGAACAAAACGTCTTTTGCAAACAGCGCATCCGGAGTTTGGAACAACAGTTGGCGGAGGCTTGTTATGCTCAACGAGAGGCAGAGAAGGCTTCGCAGCGTCGCGTTTCTTCAGATGTTTCTACGTGGAGTGAAAGTTCACTCACTTGTTCGTGTAAGCTAGACAAAGAACAACTTGTTTCGGAAAATTCAAATCTGAGGTCGGAGCTTTTGGAAAAACAAGCAATCATTTCGAGCCTGACAGCTAAGATTCGAAGTCAAGTTGTTTCTGGACCAACACATGTTGAAGGAAATAAGGAAACGAATCTGAATGAAAGAGAGACGTATCCATCAGTCGATAACAGAGAATTGGAGGATAGAAGAGGCAAGAGATCCATTTGTTCCGACAGTGTATATTTTATTCACATACATTTTCTAGGCATTGATGAAAGACACACAATGAGGCATTTCTCAAGTGGCGAAATAATGGAGGTTTCTAACACCACTTCGAAGAATGAAGAGATACAAGCAACAAACTTGTCACTGCAACCTCCTCCTCCTCCTCCTCCACCACCACCATCACCTACTGGAATAGGTT
>NW_005178420.1:70274-98466 GCF_000341285.1 Galdieria sulphuraria
AGAAGAGTAATTCTACCATCCTCTTGGCAGGCAGTCGAGTGTTCTTTTTTGGAGATCGGTCGTGGAGATAGCCTTTGACAGCAAAGAATTTGAATATTTATTTTCGAAACCTGCAAGCTCCAAAGCGTTGATGCCTAATAGCGGCAAAAATCATGATGGAAAGGTAATTTCTTTTTGTAATTGAGTAGTTCCAGCAACTGATTGTACAGTTAGAGTGAAAGAAATAGCACGATGCCCTTGAGTGTTTTGGATGAACGAAGAACTCATTTGGTTGGAGTTTTGTTAGTTAGTCTACCATCGATGGCTATCATTCAAAAGGCTTTGATTGAAATGGACGATGGTTGCTTATCCGCCAAGGATTGTAACTCTCTTCTGAAAATTTTTCCATCAACAGAGGAACAGTCTTTATTGAAAAAGGCAAAGGATACCGGTGCATTTCTTACCCATACTGAAGAGTTCCTCTATAAACTCGCACAGATTCCACTATTGCAGATAAGAACCAAAGTTCTTTTGTTTAAAAGGGAATTTGATGAAAGAGGTGAAAATATTCTTCGACCATTGAATATTATTCACAAGGCAGTCGAGGTTTGTTAAAGTGTTGTGCGATAGTATCAAATGTATCAATCGTCTTTAGGCTGTTGAGACGAGTAAAGCATTAAAAGCAATCTTGGGTGTGATATTATCTCTGGGAAATTATATGAACGGTGGTACAATTCGTGGACAAGCTGACGGCTTCATCTTGGATATTCTTTCAAAGTTGTCAGACACGAAAGCCATCGACAATGAGACAACATTTCTTCAATATGCTGCTCACGTTGCTTACTACGATGCACCAGAGTCTAGAGCTATCGTCATTGAACTTAAAATTTTGCGTGAAGCTTCAAAGGTGAGTGTGATTTGCTTATCCTGAAGTTCAAAGATCACAATTACTACAGATATCATTGTCAGAGGTGGCTGAAAGCTTGTATGGATTGCGAACGGAATTGAAGGACTTATCAGACGCAGTGCGTTGTTTGGAATGTGATAATGCAAGTACAAGAAAACTGTTGAAATATCTTGAGAATTTTGAAGGCTACGCTGAGAAAATTTTAAACAAGCTTGAAGAGCTTCTGAAGAAACGCACAAACGAATTTCAACGTCTAGCGCTCATGTTTGGATATTCTAAATTCGAAGCAGAATCTCTGACAACTTGTGACTTCTTTAAGGAACTTCACTGTTTCGTAGTCGAAATTGGAAAACTTCTGGCGAGGGAAGAATCTCTTGAGAAGGAAAATGAAACGCAAAACTAATCATTGCAAGTGAAGCCATGGTTTTGAGGGTTTTTGAGTGACTGGTCAGCTTCTGTCCGTGTATTAATGTAGTTATAGGTCCCATGTAGGAAACCAGTCTTCTTCAGTCAGTGAAGCTGACGTAAAATCAGTCTCGAGAAATTCTTGCACTATTCGATGAACTGTGGATACTTTCTTTTGGTATTTTTCATTACGCAATTCCAGCGTTTCGTTTTTTTGCAGACAAGTCTGAACTTCGATTGCGCGTTGCAAAACGTACATTGGAATTCCTGATTTTGCAGCGCAGTGTACAGCGTACGATTCAGTTGATAATAAACCAGGAACAACTCGGTATAATGGAATCAGTTCCCTTCCGTTTCCTTGAGGTCCTCGATTTCTAACAAGAATTTCAACTTACCTTTCTAGATGGGTATCTCTTTCAAATATGCACTCCATCGACATTATGCTAACTTGTTCGTTGCTTTTTGAAATGATTCCATTTGTAAGTATGTCATACATATGAGTAGCACAGAAAACTGTTGGCATCTATTATTCGGTTTAAGAATGTTAACAAAACTTGATTTTCTCCAGAGCACGTACTTTATCTTTCATTTCTAACAACGTGAGTAGAGTAGCAGATAGCAGTGCCATTCCATTGCTTGCCATTGTTCCTTTGCCAAATTCATCGATGACTAACAACGACTGGTTTGTACTAGTTCGCAGCATCATGGCAACTTGAGTACAATCGAGAAAGAATGATGATAAATGAAGAGAAATACTATCTTCTGTCTGAATTCGCGTCTGTATCTGGTCCGTCAAGGCTATTTGTGCTTCTTTAGCAGGTACGAAGGAACCAATGTGTGCAAGGTATACAATGAGCGCTATCTGTCAAAGTTATAAAAATTGAAGTCGATGAACTCTTTGCGACGATACCTGTTTTAAATAGACACTCTTGCCACTATAGTTGGGACCTGTTACGATGTATAAGCTATTCATAGTTGCAGCAGTATCGTTTGCTACAAATTCTACTTTCGAGTTAAGTTCATACAGAGGATGTCTCCCGGACTTGATAACGTAACCTCGGTTCTTTGTCACTGATGGTTCGCACTGTAACGGATTTCTTAGGAAGCAAAATATAGCCTTGCTAATGCTTTTTCTTACCCACTGATATTGTATTGCTGTTAAAGCCATAGAAATGAAGCAGTCAAATTGCGCAGTTTGCTTAGAGCATTTATAAAGCATTGGCAGTAAAGGAATGACTTGTTGCTCTAGTACATGTAGACACTCGTTCTCAAGTTCCTATACAACAAAATTCAGGTTGTATAAGAACTGCATAATGAAAGTAGAATCTTACAAGTATTGTGTCGAAGATGTCTCCCAGTTTTTCATCCAATTCACGCATCGTTGACGTTTTATAATAAACAGTATCGGAAGTCGAAAATGCAAGTTCCAAGTCTTTTGCGTAGCTCTGAACAGTCAAGTCCAGGCTACCAATAGTGTCACCACGGCTCTCGTTGTCTTCCTTTCCGGTTGCAAGAAGATAACCAAGTCTTGGTATGTACGTGACTTTAATCCATGGGATATGTACTCCTAGGGCATCCAACCTGAAGATATTTTTCAAAATAAAAGAGCTTCATGAACCTTGTTTACCTTTCTATTTCATTCGATCCCACTTCCGTGAGATGTTCCTCCAAAGAATAGTAAAAGCACCTAGCATTATCTAAATCTTCGCAGTATCCATCATTGACATAAATTCTGCCCTGTAATTTGCTTTCCTTGAAGTTTAGAACTCTTTCGATCCATGACAGTATATTTCGTAGATCATCGAATACTGCATCATTGTAAAATATGCTGAGAACCTGTTGAAAATTGAGCAACTTTCCTATATCCATATTTGAAAACTCAACCTCCAGAATAACACTTTCTTTGGCAAGATGAGTATTTCTAACAAAATCGAATAGCCATATAATGCTTCTCGTTGATGTCCTCAAATTGCTCCAGTCCACAATGGAAGCAGCATAATTGCTTATTCTTCCAGGTATTTGATAAGTGTATAAAAAAGACATTTTCTAAACTGTAAATACCTGGAAGTGATTTTAGGCACGTTGCGAATACCACGGAGATGATTGGAGATTTCTCTCAATAGCTCCATGTTGCAATTATTCACTAACCAAGATACGACTCTTTGTCGAAACTGAATGATATTCAAGTTCTTGCAAGGCTGCAGCAACCAAGTTTTCAACAGTTGCCTACCTTGGAATGAACTAGTTCTATCCATGATGTTAAAAACAGAAAGTCCTTCCTTAGAATGACCATCACCCATCATTTTAGGATGTATTTCCGATTTCAAAATTTGAAATGCCATCAAGGAAGAATAGTCGATCTTTAGCATGTCGTTAAGAGAAACAATGTTTATGCTGTTGATGTTCAAAAGGCCTATTTTGATAGCAAGTATGAATTAAGCGCAACATTTTAGCCATTCGCCTATCGAAAGGATTTGAAATACAAACCTTTGTACGTGTATACCACACCGGCTTTCTGAATGTATGAAAATAGACCAGCCAAAGCTGCTAATATAGATGAAGGGAGATTCTGATCCAATAGACCCAGCTGTGCCATTTTGGCTTCTTTACTCGCTTCCTGTGGAATTCCAAGTATGACGACTTGCTCAAATGTTGAAAGAGCTTGCTTAGTCGAGAAAAAGGAATAGCTCAAAAATTCTAGTTTGAATGGTTTTGCAATTTCCAAAAGATCGCTGTATGGTTTTTGTGAGATATCAGACTTATCACTAAGTTCTGCAAGCCCAAAATTCATAAGCAAACTCTTCAGTTTTTCGTTTGTATTCGATGGAATTATCACTACATCTGCCTCCATTTGTATGAGAAGCGAGAAAAGATAATAATTATCCTTGGAATCATCTTCGTGGAACCTATAACAATGGAGGGTTATACATAGTTCCATATCTGAAACTGTCTATATTATACTTGCGTTCCACAAGAGATTTCGTTGTCAGCACAAGAATATCTAGCAAACCCACTTTTTTCGGAAGGAAAGAAGGCCAGGAATGTACGGTTTTCTACTATGTTTTCTTGTTCCGTTTCAGAGAAGAGGTCATCTAATTCCTGGAAATCTGTAGGAACAGCTTGAAGTTCTTTCGAATTCGAAGTTTGGTCAGTCATGTTATTTTGACAATGCAAAATTTTTTATAAAACTAAAAATGAAACACTTTATTTTATTTTGGCGGAATTGGTCATGGGCATTTTTCTTTTTATGTACGAAAGGAAAGAGAAAATATACCAAAGTTGGCAAATTTCAGTCATTCCCAACGTCAAGAAAACAATGTTCTTTAACAGATTCTAGAAAAGACGAAATTATCTGAGCGTTATCTAGAAATTTCAGATTCTAGCGCTTCGTTTATCGAACGTCACATCTCCATTCCAGAGAAACAAAATGGATGCCGATTCGGCTCATTTGAGCCGTGGAAGCAATGAGCTGAAAAAAATTTAAAAGAACCTGGGCACATTCCAAAAAGTGTTTTTTTAGAGAAGTAGTATGATGAGGAAATCATTGCCTGTTTTTGTTTTTGCAATCATTTTGGTAAATGCTGTCTCAAATGTCCAGGCATCAACAGTATATGAGACTTTGGAGTCTCTGAAATATATGGAGTATCTCAATATTGTGAAGGCCGCAGGTCTGGACTCGAAATTCAATGATTCAGCTGTTACATGGACTGTATTTGCAGCAAACAATACTGGAGTAAATGCTACTCTGGCACCGAAACATTTGGTTGTGTCTAATATAACTTCGAACTCGACTGAGAGCAAAGATATCATTGAATACACATTGTACAACCATACTCTTCTATCTGATGATATTAAGACAGGAACAACTATCCTTACTGCTGTTAATGGTATGAATCTGACAGTGGTTAAGAACACAACAGGTTAGAACATTACTCTGTTTTCTATCTATAAGAAGTTGTTGACGATATTTAGGAATATTTGTTAATGGTATAATGGTGGTGACACCAAATATCACAGCAGACAAGTCTGTCATATATGAAATGGACTCTTTGCTGATCCCACCGGATATCAAGCTGTAATTGAGTGAGTGTAATGTACTGTTCTTAGTGTTTCTTCAGTTGTTTTTGGTTGTGCAGTAGTGTTGTGTGGATTTGAATAAAAAATCTTTATGTCAAATTGTGAAAGATTTCAAGTATGATGGACCGTGTTGGATTCAACACTTATGGAATACGTAATTCGTAACGTTCCGACTTGGCTGAATAAGAAGTGAGACACTGGATCAGAACTCAAACGTTTAGTTTCTACTAACTGGTTGCGTTTAAGGGACTTATCGAAAGCTCTAGAAAGAGTAGAGATCAAGTTCGATTCCCTGAAGAAGTTACACGGTTGGAACTACAGTTTCATCTTGTTTTCTTCAGAAGAAGAGGCAAATCAAGCAAAAGTTGTTTTTGAACGCCAAAAAATCAAAGGTTTCCAGTTTGAGTTGGAACCAGCACGCAACGTCAACAAGAAGCGTAAACACACGGAATATTTACAAAGAATTGACGAGAGAATAAAGCAAGCCAATTGCTCACTAACCAAGGAGGATCCCGAAAGTGATTCAAAAAAGGCAGTTGCTGATGTCGTGGCACCGTGGCGCCACTACAGTTATCCTGAACAGATTCGACGGAAAAGAAGTGCTATTCTTGCAGTTCTCGCCAGAATTACGTCTTCTCTAAAGTCTCAGGCCGTAAGTATCGCATCAAAATTGTGACTTGGTGTTTTAAATAAAGTAGGGATCTGGCTCGTTAACTTGGTTGAAGAGCCTACAGAAGAGGCCCTGTTGTACACTTGAGAGCGTAATAGATATGCCAGAAGAAGAAGGTGCCAGGTTGTTTTACCGGAATAAGAACGAGTTTACTATTGGCTTCAGCTACAAAGACGATGGCTTATCCATCGAAACAGTTGGTTTTGCTCTTGGTTTGTTTCGAGAGGGAGAGGTATTCAAAACTTTCGTATCTCCACTTTTCATCTCATTGAAACTAGAAAGGTAGGGGTTGCCTCTGTAAATGAAGAGTGCGTAACAACCTCAAAGAAAGCTATTGCAATTGCCAATATCCTGGAAGTTTTCATAAGAAGCAGCCAACTTCCTGCGTATGATAAACGCACTCATAAAGGTTTTTGGAGACAGGTGCGTGTACAAATGTGTCCGTTTGGCATTTATAGACATTTCTTTTAGGCTACAGTACGAGAAGGCTTCCGTACGAAGGAGATTTTAGTGTTAATACAGGTTCAAACAGAGGGCTTTGACAGAAACATCATTCATAAGGAAACTAGCCGGATAGTTGAGTTTCTGCTTTCGTCTAGTCAAAGTATCAATTTAGAAGTACACGGTATAGTGTTGCAGGTAGTTGTTCCGTAGGATTGATTCGTTAGGCAACCATTACATGAGATTTTTTTATAGGAACACAATGGAATTAGCAACTTCGTTCCAACGGATAAATGTCCAATCACGATTTTTGGTCAACCCTATTTTCATGAACAATTAATGAATTTGACATTTCGTATCGGTTCGCTGTCTTTCTTTCAGACCAATACATTCGCAGCTGAGAGGTTACTTAATGTTATAATGGAATGGGGAGAATTGACTAGCCATTCAACGGTAATTACGATTGGCAAATTTAATTGGAAGTTTATCGCTCAACAAGGTTCTCGATCTTTGCTGTGGGACGGGAACTATCGGAATGTGCCTTGCATCCAAAGTTGCTCAGGTGATCGGTATTGAATTGGTTGAAGAAGCAGTTAATGATGCAAAGGTCAACATGGAAATGAATAATATCCAAAATATGACGGTATTGGTTGGAAAAGTAGAAGATAAGGTGGGATGAATAGTTTCATAACATGTAAACATATTGTGACTGGCTTTAGTTAAAAACAGCAATTCAGTTGTGTCGGTCTTCCCAAATTGTTGCCATTGCAGATCCTCCAAGAGCTGGACTACATCCTTCAGTCTGTATTCTTAGGTTTACATGTTGATTTGGTGACATTATGTTTAGGTTATCAAGACATTAAGAAATGTAGTACAGATAAAGCGCCTTATCTATATTTCTTGCAATCCCGCGAATCTCGTTGGGAATGCGGTGGGTTTGTGTCGCCCGAAATCAAATGCTTTTCGAGGAGAGCCTTTCAAGCCTATAAAGGCAGTAGGAGTCGATATGTTTCCGTACACGGAGGTATGTTGTTCTCTTAGAGAATATTGGTCAGAATTAACGAAACATAGCATGTGGAGCTTGTGACACTGTTTCATCGAATTGAAAGTGACATAAAATAAGAACTTTTTAGAAATGCACATGACACTTTATTGCTATCCTGAGAAGATGGAAATATTTTCATGATAAACTAGCAAATCCAACACTGTAATTTTCGCGGTTAAAAACAACGTAATAGTTTTTTAACACGGTGTCTCCCAAAATCATACTATAGCCTTCAGAGGACTCCAAACCTGGGAATTCCAAAATGGTAAAACAATACGCATTATCACCAGAAGAACTTGTTCTTGACTTCTCAGGAATGGTTGTATTACCATTACTTTCAATATCACTGAGAGGAACTTGCAGCATGTAGTCTTTTGGTTCAAGACTGATATGAAAATTGGATGTTATCTCGATAGTTATTGTAGGAAATTTTTCAATGTCGCTAGAAGAGAAAAAACCACAAACACCCTGGAAATGGCGTTAGCCTGTCGCTTTCATTCCAAATACAATACTTACTCCGCCTCCAGTGAAGATGGTTTCAGATACCGAACTATTCGAACAGACTAGCGGAATGTCACACAGATTAGACTGAAAATACTTTTTCACGTCTTCAAAATATTTTGAATCAAATACGAGAGTCGTTGTGCCTGAATCAACAACAGCTCCAGAGCTAGTTGATATCAAGCTACTATTGCCTATTTTAATACCTTTACAACTCTTGGAAAAATTTTAATTCTCACTTCGGTGCAATTTTCTATGCTTACCAAGTCATACAATAAAGAGTTCGCTCTAATTTTGTTCGTTAGAATTTGTAGCTAGTTCCAAAAGTTGACATACCCATGTCTTAGAGGAATATAATGAATATCACCACTATATAAACTATGGTCTATACCGCCTAATGTGAGAGATCCACCTTCGTTTCCCAGCCGGATTGAGAATATATCAGAAAGGTTATTCGTTCGAACAAGGTCTTCAAAAAGCGGCGTGGCACAAGAAGGATTGCAACTTGCACCTTTAAACGCCATACCTATTACACCAGTTGCCTTTCCAACGGGATAATCTTTCCACAGTAAGTCATAGTAGAAACAATTCAAAGGCTGTATTCACCTGATACATTACGTAATATTCCACCAATAGTTGCTCTGGTTGAGAACCCAGCTATCTGCACAGTATCGTTAAAGTAGACTCCAGCAGCTGCCCCGGTGCCATAAACTATCAAAAAGAAACAGCCTGATACACCGAGTGCCTCGTAACAACAGGCATTATTTGTCTTCGAACAGCTTTCGGTGATACAAAGTTGAGAACTACAAGTCTTTGAGTTGCAAGAAGATGAATTGCAGGGTATGACGAATCCTGAAGGGCTCTGACTTATGTCAATCATACCCTCAGAACTACAACCTTTACAACCGCGGATGGGTATTATCAAGTTGGAGCTTCCAGTATCAATTTGAGCAGCAGTTTTTTGTCCACCAATTTCTAAATCAACATAGTATCCACCATCTATAAGGCTGGAGTTTGTTACGAGTTGGAGCATGGACGTTGTTCCTTACCTGGTATCACATTTCCATGGAGAGACATTTCTTTATATCTCGAATTTGCCAGAGGTGATAATTCTTGCTTCTCTGCCTGCAAATCCTTTCCATATTCTTGCAATGCTTTCCACGAAAGAGCTTTCGTTCTGGAAGACCAACGATGCCTGTCCTTAGAAACAAGGGTCTCAAAACTGTTTGCAACACGTTTAACTTCAAGTCGACGTAAGCCTTCGCTGGAACTAATAAAGTTTGCAAAACATGGTTCAAAAAACGAAAATATCAACAATGAATAAAATAGGACACAAAGCAAGCTCTTGATCTTCATGATGACGCAGTTGAACCACAACTCTTTTGCTCAAGCAAATTTTCTAGATTTGCAGTGGAATTCAATTAGAATTTTCGATGTGGAAAGAATCTTAATCCTTGTTCTGGTCTTTGAAAGGCCCACGCTAAAAGATTGTATCGGCTTATATGGAGAATGTCTTTACTATTAATGCCAAAGGCCCACAGACACTGGTATCTACAAACATCAGGACAGGCTAAAGTCTTAAGAGTAGAAACAATACTGATACGAATAAGCAAAGTGGTCTCATTTCTTATGGACTACCTCCTTTTACATACGTTTACAAGCGTTTATTGAAATTAAGCCTATTAATTAAAAAACTCTTCTTAGATTAGCTGAACAGTATAAAAGATAGAAGGACTACATAATTTTTCTCTCTTGAGCAATTCTTGTAAAGGCCTCTTAGCTCAACTTCATTTTTCCATCTTCAAACAATAAGCAAGACAACTCTCCATCACTTTTTCCAGCCAACAGCAAATTCTTCTCACTGTCCCAAAACAAACATGTGAAATAAGTATTCCCTTGCTTTCCCTTTCTACCACTTTCGTAGAATGGCGTACTAAGAGCTCTACTATCCCAAACTTTTATCTTATTGTCACGGCCAGCTGTGCAAAAGAAATGGTTCTTTAAAGGTGAAGAAGTCACTGCAGTAGTCGCCAATGAATGCGCGAATTTCTTTCGAAGAGCAGGTTTCTCCTGACGACAATCAAGAAGCGTAAATGAACCATCCATGTTTCCAGCGACAAGGTAATCCTGATTCAAACTTTTTGTGGAAGAATTGATAGGTCTTCCAACATTTGTGGAAGAAGTCAAACAACATCTATCGAGATCCCATATCTTCACAGTCCCATCCCAAGAACTACTCAACAGAAAATTCATATCTAACGAAATGACGGAAGAGACTCTCTGTGAATGACCAGGCAAAGTTTCTTCCGTTTTGAGACAATAAAGGTCCTTATCCGGACTAATAAGGTCAGAATACAGCTCTATGTCGTGTTTCTGAACTCTTAAAATGGATCCATCAAAAGCACCCAGAAATATGGAATCATACTTGTCTCCTGTGTTGCCATAGAACAAAACACTTTCGATGGAATTCTTCTTGGTAGATCCAGGTTGATTCAAACTTAAAGAAATGTTCTCGTTGCCTTCAAGACTACTGAGAACCAAAAATCCAGATTGTAAACAGGAAACTAACTTCTGTTTAGCAGGAAGCCAATCAACGCCAATGACTGTCGATTGCTTCGCGTCTTTGAAAGCAGGCATCTCCCACTCTGCAGAAAATTGGCTATGACTCCAACTCCAACCATGTAAAAACCCTTCTGCAGCTCCAGCGACTACTTTTGTAGATTCTGAAAGATGGAAGCAATATAAGCAAGAAAGCCAATGACTTTGACTGTTGGAAGAAACTTCAGTAGGCGCTGACTCTCGCTGAAAGCACAAAATTTCCAAAACGGCTTCCCGCGATTTTCCATATTTCTCACAAAACTTGCCTAGAGTTGTGCGCAATAATATTCCTTCTACTGCAAAGTCAAGAAGGTCCACTGGACCGTCTTTAGATAGTTGACTAATAGTTTTCCTGATACTTTTGCGCCCAAAAGTGTCAGGAACGAAAAGCTCCAAGTTATTCAAGGGCTCAAAAGCTGCATTGTCCTTGGGTTCAAAGACGAGTCTTACACTTCTCAGGTCTTCTGTCGACGGTGCAGCTGCCATTTCGTCAAGCCCCTTAGGATTTCAAAATCTTAGAGGGCTGAAGATGTTTTCGAACAAAAAGTATCTCATGATAGCTGTAAAGTGAATAGTAGGAATATCAAAACAGACTCATATTGATTTATTAATCATTTGAAATAGGTGATGGTAACTTCAACTACTCTAGTAGTTTAGAAACATCTGTATACTCTTAACCAAACGATATATCACATGATGAATTTTTTTCAAGAATTTTGTGTCTCGGAACACTGATGCGTTCTTTCATATCCTAGTATTCACACCGAAAAGAATCGTTATTTGCTAATGATTATTCAAACGGCTGTTGCATTTCAAATAAATGTGAATTCCATCTCTGTGGTCGATAAGGAGGGGTTGTGCTCCTATCTTTTACTGTTTCCTTCATGTACGACTCCATAAATAACTCGAGCGATATTCTATGACCTGTTGTTGTTGACATGACAGGAGAATTTCACTGTTTTATTTAGTTTGAGTTGCACTTTGAAATAAATAATTGGCTGTTCATTTAAAAAAATTCCATCTTTATTCTTTTCGTACTTCGAATATAGATTATGTGGCTCATGAGCCAAAATGAAGACAAATACTTTTTGTATTCTGCCTTTCATGTGCCCGTGTATAACCACATAAAATAGGTCTTCGAACGTCATCAGAGTTTTCGATAGGAGTGACTATTGATAGTCTTATTTGTTTCTCTTATCTCATATCAGAAAAGGTGTGAAACAATTTATGTATATTTACGTCAGAGCTAGCAAAGTCATGCTAGAATGCTACGGACATGAAAACGAGCTTGAAGATTGATGAAGAATGCCATTCGCACAAGCCTCAGAGTTTTCCTATTGCATTATTCGATCACATAGCAGGAAGTTTTCTATCAATGACATTCTTTGAAGAAAACTAAGCAGCAAAATGTCTTTTTATCTATCAAACAGTCTATTTGAAAAGTGAATGTTGCCTTGAGTCTCAAAGAAACAAATATCCTTAATTTGGTACAAAGGAAGCGAAAGGAGGAGGACACGAAGTAATTCATTCAGGAGAAATCGGATGAGGGTGCGATGGGAGTAGACACGAAAGAAGCGCCAATTTAAAAACTATCAACTACAACTATTACTAATTTAAGAAATGGCTTTTACAATTGGACGCCTGGAAGAGGTTACCAAGCGAATAGAATCTGCACTTGAAAGAGCTAAATTATCGTCTATGGAAGACAACGAGGAAAGTATGAACGCTTCCAAAAAGGCTGCATCGCCTCAAAAAAGTTTGAACGTTGGCGCTCCACCTCCTCCAGGACCTCCTCCTCCACCGTTGACAAAGGCAAGTGCAGGTCAAGAGTCTTCGGAGTCTTCTACGCATTCTGCTTTGTTTGCAGCTATCAACGCAGCAGGAACCGATATTACCAAAAATTTAAAGAGAGTGTCAAAACCAGAGAAACAGCAAGATGAAGCTTCACAAGAATCGAAAGACTCAACACAAGCTAAAGTCACAAGCAAACCAAAAGCTGTCTCAAAGACTTCACAACCTTCTGGAGAACCGAAATGTTATTTAAAGGATGGCAAGACTTGGAACATCGAATATCAAAATTCCAACTACAATATTCAAGTCGAAGTTGCAGACAAGAAACACTCGGTTTACATCTATCGTTGTATCGACAGCGTGGTTAAGGTGATCGGTAAATGCAACTCTATCACTATTGATAGTTGCAATAAGTGTGGAGTTGTATTCGAAAGTGCTTTGAGCACTTGCACTGTTGTGAACTGTAATTCGGTTCAGCTCCAGGTTGAGAAGCAAGCCCCTAGTGTAGCGATTGACAAGACTGATGGTGCTAACATCTTTATTCCATCCAATATTGTTTCAGAAACACAGGTAAGCGAAGTATGTAACTGCATATTAAAGCCTAGAAATTCACATCTTTTAGGTTGTCACGGCAAAATCTTCATCTATTAATGTCACTGTCACGAATGAAGAGGAAGATCCAGTTGAGTTTCCTCTGCCCGAGCAGTACGTCACTTACTGCATTTGAGTTACAGACAAACTAACTTTCTATAGGTTTATCAATAGATATGTGGGTGGACGTTGGACAACCGAACCAGTTCGACATGAGTGAAATTTCTCTGCAAGGAAGCGTTTCGAAATACTAAATACTAGCGCATAGCTTCTGGAATAAAGTTTGTGTATATTGACTGTGTTAGTCAAAAGCACTAAGCCACACTTTTTGTACAACAATAGTTGTTCTTCCCCTCCTTTTTGTCACTATGAGATAACTAATCCATATACAGAAGATCACCTAGTGTCCAACTGCTATGGACTGAACAGTCTCGCCCTCATATTCACAAGAAACCGTTCAGCTTCGCTCTTCTCTCTCCTGATTTCTGATTATGTTTTGTAACTCCTCCCTAATACGAGCTATTCGACTTTCCAAAAGCATCAAACGCATCTGACTCAGTTGAGCATTCCTTTCAACTGCAGTGACGGGCTTTAACTTCTCAATATGTTGGTGAAAACTCTGCTTAACTTGGCTCAGTTCTGAAAGAATGTTCTCCAGAATCTTTTCTAGATCTTCCTCTCTTTCTTCAGTTGCACTGGCTAAAAGACGACAGAAATCACCAAACTGTTTAAAAAGCTGTAATAACAGGTTTTGCAGACGTGAAGATGATAAGAAGTCGTCGTCCTCCATAAAACTCTGGTAACAGACGCAAATATCAAATTTTAGTAAGAATACGCAATGTCTGAACTCTCATTTCTGAAGAGTTTGAATAATTTTTGCTACGATATCGTGTTTCAATTTCATAAAAGAAGGAATACTTTTCATTCCTTTGACTTGAACATATCGAAATAGAACACAAACTTTTTCACCTTCTAATGTTTGCCATGGAAACGATCTTGATCCAATGACATTTCAAGACCAACTAGTTTATCTCTCATACTGTTCTCATGATTTTTTTTCTATTTGGGATGAACATTCAAGGAGCTAAACGTGGTTATATGTGAAAGGTTGCTCGAGTTCCTAAAACCTATTACGACCCTATTGACATGAGTTGCCCTCAAATGCAGTGAAACTAGAATAAAATTGTAGAAGTATCCATACTATGAAATGAGCAACTCTTTCTTTTTGGTTTTCTTTAGTAAATTGGAAGTTGCTGAGTTCCAAATAGGAGGATAGACCGTGGCTATTCTTTAATTATTCAAGAGACAGACATTTGTGTTGCTTCTGCATGTGTAAGGGCCCGAGTAGAAGTGTCTTGTAATTGCAGGACTTGTAAATACCACGAAATCAATGGATGGAGACTGAAAATAGTAGATATTCTTATCCTTTCTAGACTGTTTCATTTACCCACAAGTTTGTGAATTCATACATGGATGTGGAAAGTGGAAGAAGCTATCAAGTGTTACAACACTTCGTAAAAGTAAATAAGTTCAAGAAGAGTCTGTTAGGGAGACTATTTCGTTTGGGTCTGACAACTTTACTGTTTGTTTGTCTCTTTGGCACAGCCATTTGGATATTCAAAAAACTCACAATTTTGGGAGAAGGAGTTGAAATATCGTGGGAAGGAAGTAACGTTGTTCCACTTACCGCTTCCAATTTTACATCTTTCATATTTGATATTGACAAAAGTGTATTGGTTAACTTCTATGCTCCTTGGTGCCCTCACTGTCAGCAATTTGTCCCCAACTTTATTCAGCTTTCCAAGTTGCTAGAAAACGACACAAATATCGTTTTAGCAGCCATAGATGCCTGGAAGTATAGTGAAATAGCAGAAAGTTTTCAGATAAAGGGCTTCCCGACGATCCTCTTATTTCCTCTGTCCCAAAAACGAACTCCTATTGTGTATACTGGTTGGAGAAGAAATGTAGAGAGTATCTTAGAATTTCTCCAGTCGCAGACTTTGTAAGTTCCGAACAATTATGGAAAGAATAAACGAAAGACGGTGAATAAATATTTCAAAGATGCGAGAGATTCAACTCTTGGAATTATTTATTCCATGCCGTGAGCGTCAAGTGGAGTTATCTGTTTAACAAATGACAACGGATAACCTTGTAAGACAAAGCAGAAGAGTTTCATTTGAAAAAGAGTTACTGCCTGTAAAAGTACAGAACAGAAACCCGACCTTCATAGCTACAGCAGAGAGAGATATCAGCGTAAAACTTGTTACACGCCATGCATCAAAACATTCAGAAACTGGAAAGTGTTGGCATGCTGTCAAATCTGAAGACCAAACCCTAGGAAGCTTGTGCAAATGCTGTAAAGCTGTTTGCGCAGTTTCCTCTATGTCTACAGCAGGGGACTGCATTGAAGCTCTTCGTCAACACAAGCAGAAAACAAGAGTTGAAAGTTCAGTAGATGGCTGTCCAAAGCAAGTGACAACGGACCGTCTATTTGTGCTAGATGCAGAAAATGGGGAGTTACGGGGCTATATACTTATTGAAGAATTACTTTTTGTGGAACTGGAGCAAAATGTAACAGTAGGTTACGTTGAGACTGTCATCAGAGTATCGTGTACGCTAAGAGTCTACAAGGTATTTATGAAGAAGTGCGATGTGGTATTTCGGGACGACACGAGTTTGGAGATTGCTGCGAGAAAAGTTCGTAGTTTTGGCGTGTTTTGTGCGCCAGTTGTAGACAGTGAAGGAAACTTTCTTGGAATAGTCAATGCTTTGGATATTATTCGTGAAGTTGAATTTGAGGCTGCAGAAGATTTTATGCGGGTCAGTGGATTGAATTCAGTGGATGTCGTAAGTTTCAGTTTCCTCTGAGATGTTTACAAAACTCAACACGTCAAGTTCCAATCCTATTTTGAGACTTCCTCATTTTCACTTATTCGAGAAAGACTCTCTTGGCTTGTTGCTTTGTTACTGTTTCAAAGCATCTCTTCCATTATTCTAGGCTTTTTCCAAGACCTCATTGAAAGACATGTAGTGATTGCCTTATTCCTTACTATGCTTATAGGGACAGGAGGCAACGCAGGGAACCAATCTTCGGCTATTGTTATTCGTGGTTTAGCAACTGGAGAAATTGATCGCAGAAATGCGTACTTGTAAGTATATTTTCAACTTGGTCGATTGTATTAATATCATTTGGTTTGGAAAGAGTTGTTTCAAGAGAGTTTCGAATTGCAGTTATCATGGCCAGCATTTTGAGCATTGTTGGCTTCGTTAGGGTTTTATTTACTGTGCCAAATAATATCAAAGCTGCGTTAACTGTATCTATTGCTCTTTTTCTCATAGTGATTTCTTCAATTGTGGCTGGAGCAGTGACTCCTTTGCTATTAGAACAATGTGGTGCTGACCCTGCATATTGTGCTAGTCCAGCCCTGGCAACTGCTACAGATGTGGTAGGAGTCTTGCTTATTTGCGCTGTGGCAATTGTAGTTTTGGGATATCCTTCATAACAGTCGTCAGAAATGTAATACAACAACTGTACGGCAGCAGATAAGAGAGAAATTCATTTTTGTTTGTAATAACCAAAATACTGCTTCTCTTAAACGAAATAGGGGAGAATTTTATTCGTTCAGTCAACATCTGCCATTGCAGACACTTCTGCTTCTGTAAACTTTCCTTTGCCTTTGTCCATAAGTCTATCCCGATTCTTGCGTTCCAGCGTAGCTTTCCTATCCTTATCCAACTTTAACTTCGAAATAACGACGTTCGATGGATGTATTCCCACTGGAACTGTCATTCCTGAATAAACTAGTTATTTACCATGATAATACGAGGATCTGGGGGAAACTCCTACCATTTGCCTTTTCTCTTGTTACTCTTTCCACGTGTATTCTATATTTCTTTCGATAGCAGGTGGTAACTTTTCCTTCTCTTCCCTTGTACGCTCCACGAACAATAATAACTTCGTCTTCTTTTCGAATAGGCAACGAACGAACCTAGGAAAAAACAGCTTAGAAACAACCAGTGCAGTCTGACGAGCAACACACGTTATATTTCGTACGGAGTTCTTTGGATAGAGGAGCACTCATCAGTATTCTCCTTACAGACGAGGGTGCCTGAAAGTATGCTTTCCTCTGTTTCCTTCTTGAAGACGATACAACTTTAGAGTACTTCATGAGGCGACTGCTACAAGGAAATGACCCAGTCGCTATAGAAGAAAAAGTAAAGGATATCCTTTATCAACAAATGCGAATTGAATTCGACGGCGTCGAATTAGAATTGGAGTCATGTTGATACCTAAGAAGAACCGTAACGCAGTTTACTCGTTTATCTTGTCAAGTGGAGTAATAGTGGTAAAAAAGGACACACACGCTAAAAAGCACCTGCAGCTTGACGTTCCCAACCTTGAAGTTATGAAGATTTGTCAGAGTCTTACCTCCCGTGGGTACTTGAAGGAACAGTTCAGTTGGGGTTATTTCTACTACATTCTTACTGATAATGGAATTGATTACTTGCGCCGTTATTTGAATCTTCCAGTGGAAATCGTTCCGGAAACTCTAAAGAAACCAACAAGACCGCCAGGTGTTCGCCCTTCGTCGTTTCCACAAGAGGGTCAGGAAAAGAGACTGGCACCGGGTAGAGGTGACTTCCGACCCGAGTTTCGAGGAGGTTTTGGCAGAGGAAAAGGAGAATATCGTATAGGTGAAAGTGGTCAGTAAGGAACTATCAGAGGCAACTATAAAGCTGTTCAATTTTCGACCTGCTTTTGTTATTTTTCTTTGTGTTTCATTTTGCGTTAATAACAAGCCGTCTTTAAGCAGATATAACACAAATATTTTGACCAGCAAACTCAATAATTTAGTGTCGAAATGAAAACGAAAATACTTCATATGAATGTTTTGCAAAGGCAAAAATTCAAAGGAAACTGCATTCTAATTCTCCGATGAAAAGTAGTGTCGTACATAGGAAACGCCATAGCTATTTTTCCAATGGTTTTACATAGCGTATCCAACTTGACCTCACCTTGCCAATCACAAGGTTAGAACAAAGTCACCTTCATATTTGGCTATTTGAACCACATTCAGAAGGGACGTCATTTTATCCCAACTCCCAAAGTTTTGATAGTGACGCATGTTCTGCTCCATTTCAAAAAGATTCGAACGTCTCGGTGATACTTGTTTGCTAGTCATAGACATATCGTTATTCTCGTTCTCCAAATCAAAGCCTAATGTCTCCTTTCCTCTCCATAGACTACTTATTTCACTCGAGTCTTCCCTTCTTCTCCGCTTTGCAATCGTTAAATTCCTCATTGATGTTTGTGAAAAGCGATCATTGCATTCCATTCTATCCATATCCATACGGGAAATGTTCTCCAACTTGCACGTTTCCAGAGCCATATGTTGCCTACAAACAATCTTCTTCCTTCGAAATCTAACTTCCTTGTTCCAATGTTGTGGAGGTCTAGGCAATCCTGTGCGCTTCTGATACTTTGCACAAGCATTGCACAACGGCAATTTTTCCTTTGATAAATACCAATTAGGAGAATGCGTCTGGTGACAGTTGGAGCATTCCTTTGAGGCCTTTAAACACTTCCTCACAGGAGCACGTGTATACTTTTCGACAAGTTTATGGCCTTCAAAAACGCTTCTGGAGACAGAAGGTAATGCAAAATCTCCTGGAATTGCCGCAACAGGATTAGAAGAAACATCATGCACTGCAGACACGGAGTGTTTTTCACCATGAAGTTTTGTTTGCATCACCTGACTTTCTGCTTTTGAAAAAGTTCTCGATGCCGCACGATTTTGTTCGAGTAACCGAGAAACGCTAATATTTGATTGGCTTCGACAAGTCACTGTATCCTTTAATAGTTCTACTTCTGAAGGATTGGTTGAAAAATTTGAAACATTTTCAGGGGCTCCTAAGCAGAGTATCGCAGGTAGCTTTTCTAACATCAAGGACTTCTGAGTCCCATAAACACAAGCAGTAGGAAGGTTCATGTTAGAGTTCATATTGGTATTAATTCTGGTTACAGAAGGAACGGAGAAAAGATTAGCTTGAGAAGTCATTAGAAGCAAGCTATACATAACAGAGAGTCTACAAGGCTTTCTTAAAGTAGAACTGTGAGAGTTATTCCGAGAGGCGTGGGAGTATGTCTCTCCCAGAAAGTTTTCTTCCAGTGAAAAGCCTCCAACGGCTCCCAAACAACTCTTACCTTGCTTTTTAATACAGAATCCTTAGTATATTTCCATATTTTCAAAGCCAAATGCCATAACAGACCGCTGCGAATGGTAACCTAATTATGTACAGGGAATATCCCTGAGAGAGGTTGGCAATGCTCATCGTCTTGGTACAACGTGGCGCGACAGTGTGCGCAATTGTTTGTCGAAAATGAGCCATACAACTGTTCGGCTCAATCACAACTGCTCTACGTGGCGGCCTAGAGAAATTGGATATGAGTTTTCGCGCCAATCCTTCGGATCTTTCCATTTGTCAAACATTACATTTAACAAATAAATTTAGTAGTGGAATCATAACCTATCAGAAACAACACATTATTCTGTTTCGTTCGATTTAAATATTTGTCTCGTAAAGTGTGCTCGTATATCTGCGTTAGGAGCCCGAGCTTTTTTTTGTCCAAACTTTTCAAGATAAAACTGGAATTCGGTTAAGTATTGTAGGAAGTCTCCATCGACTGGAATATTTTTGTTGTTCCTGTCCACCCTGAAACCTTTCAACTGAAGACTAAACGTCACTCTGTCTATGAACTGCTTATATCTAGACTCATGTCGGTGTAAAGCACAAAAACGAATAAAGATACTGTTCTCTATTTTGGTCAGTTGTACAGATAGTCAATAACTTAAAAATTCCAGAATCTTGTCCGTATTTACACCAAGTCTGCAAGCAGTTTTTCCATTTACTCATTTTCTTACTTTGAAATACTTTCCCCTTGAAAGATTGGTTTTCTGCCGTTTATTAACGTTGGTGCTCATGTATGGAGTTGTTCACTTTCAAAAAAACACTTTCATTTTAGGAAACAGACTGAACTTCGAGGAGCCTTGAAGGCTTGTCAAAACCAGTCAGTCAGTCAGGGTTGAAAATAAAATTGGAGAACTACCTCTGCAAGTTATTTACGACAAAAGTGGACTGTATGTAAACCTAACCGTCACTTTTCACTTTGTTCTGAACAGTTAGCGATGCTGAATGTAGAAAATTATTCTGAAGCTGCTTTCCAAAATACCTTGTTCCTCATGAAACGAATTACACGTAACAAGGAACTATTTCTTGCAGATGAAAAAAGGAGTTTCTAAAGAATGCCGCCATCCATTTAAAAACAAGCATCTTCGTGCGCACTTGAAAAAACGACGCGAACTCTTTCTGTCTGACGGAAGGGGCCGTTTATATTTCTTTTTCACACAACGGTATTGTGTGCGACTAAGAAATCGGACGATATATTCGTTTATTTAAACAATGTATCCTTTGACAACCAGAAAATAACAAGAGAAGAAACCATATATTCCTAGCACCCTGCAGAGCTGGTCTTCCCACTTAATATGAGTGCCACGATCAAGCCATAAAGAGCAAGAGCCTCGGCGAAAATGAGGATAAGGATCATTCCAACAAATAATTTTGGCTGTTGAGCTGTAGCTCGAACTCCTGCGTCGCCAACTATTCCTAGAATATTCTAAACAACACATAGCGAAACAGGCACTGATTCTCACCTATGCAAATTCCAGCTGCGAGACCACTGAGACCGTTCGCTAATCCAGAAGCAAGATGTGCAAAACCAAGAAAGTAAGGATAGTTCGTTTCAGCAACTAACAGAGTCAAACAAACAACTTGTATAGCCAACACAAAACATACTTTGTCCAACCAAAATTACTGCAACGATGAGGCCATATATGCCAAGTACGCCAGCCATTACTACTGGAATTATTGATCGCATAACCAGTTCGGGTCGCATCACTCCCATCGAAGCAACACCAACGCCACTCTTAGCTGTGCCATACGCTGCACCTAAATCTAATAGACAAGTTGAACAAAAGCAGGTAAACAAACTGCTTCAACTTAAGCTCACTTGAAAACACAAGAGCACTTGCTGCACCGATAAAACCAAAAAAGGAAGCCGCTGGAGGACAGGAAGACATAGTACCAATCCGCTGGACCCAATTAATTTCACAAAACAAAGATTCCTTCAATTGTCTGGTGGTAGCGTGAAAGATATGTAAAGATTCCGAACTTTCTTCAAGAAGCAAGTCAAAAATACTCTGACAACCAGTATAGCAAGTTCACTGCATTCTATCTTCGAGAGTTCATATGTCATAAGGCATTTAAGAGTGATATAAAATACAATCCGTTAAAAATGTATAGTTATTCAACACTTTTTTAAAATCGCAACGTCTGTTTAATAATCTACCTCAACCAAAATCTTTTTTACATAATAGTTGCTCTATAGTTTCAAAAAACACTTCTTGGCAGATCAGAAAAAGTCCGTGGATAATCAAAGTTAGTGAATTAGTTACTAAATTTATTGAATCAAAGGACAGTAACAAATAATGAGTCGTCAATAGAAGAGTTCTGATTCACATGTTGACAAGTCCGAATAACTTCATTCATAGATTGCGGCTTTCTTGATACGATACCACATTTAAGGTTGTCTGATCCAAATCATCTCTGTCCAGAGATAAAGGATAGTACAGTGTGTTTCGTCTCAAAAAAGTATGCAAACATTTTTTGACTGTCCCTGAGTACGTCAAGTACTCACGTCATCTACCTTTGTCAGCATTTGAAAAATTCTCGGAACTATAAAGAAAGATCGATGCCTTGGTATCCGACAATTCTCCAAAAGCTCGCTTTGATACGCAAGATTTGCAGTAGGGACGGCAAGAGATGTATCTACTTTCTGAGGTATATCAAAAGGAGATAGGGACACTGTCGTTTCGGATTCTGGTAAAGACCAATTGTCGCTATATCTTCAGTTCTCTTACTATTTGAAGAGAAAATGGGAACAGGGACTGTAAATTCACTCAGTAAGAATGGAACCTGCCTTATGGAAGGAATATTTTCTTCAACGTTTCTTTGGTCCCGGCACAACATACTCTCCTCATTGGCTTTCTCTCCAGAACAAGATTGCAGTCTGTCAACTATCATTACACTCCTTTGCAAGGTTACATAATATTATTACACAGAATCCAAGAAACTGAACAAATTCTACTCAACTATTTTATTATTGGGTTCTCATGACAAAGCACTTCTATGTTTGAAGTCGTTGAAACGAAGAAGAGTCTTTTCTCAGTAAGAAAAATAAGCTGCAGTAAGTACTGTCCTGTTGAGATCCATTCAGAATTTTTTGGTTGTCACTACACCGAGTTGGTCTGAAAGCAGTTAAGGCATTGCTTTTTAGTGATTGTCACACGACATTGCAGTTATAAATATTTTTAAACAACAGAATGAAAAGACGACAGTGCCTTGTACTCAATGACACGTTTACATTTTAAATAAACGAACAATGCGATAAGATTAATAGTACTTTGTGTGAGACATGAGCAAAATATTTCTTGTAAGAATGACAAGGATAGTAACTTATCATCATTTCCAACATAGGTCCTCCATGTCACTCAAAAACCCAAACTATCCATCTTTAGTAGGGCTGAGAATCTTTCTAAGGGACTTCCAACTTCCCAGGAACCAAAGACATACAACAAAATAGTCAATAAGAGCTACTTTGCTAAAAACTCTCGTACTCCTAACATAGTTCGCAATCTTTGACAAAAATTATCGATGCCGCATCCAAAGAATATCTATCGTAATGCCATCCAGATCTTTTACTCCTACGAAGCATACTTTCGTTAAACAATATGCAACTTCTTCTTCAAAAAGACCACAACGTTTTCGTTAAAATGGATTCCCATCAACTGGAGAAGACAAAGAACTTGCAGCAACATTTCCTCAACTTGTCGAGTTTTTCCTTGTATCACATTCCAATCCATAAATGGGTTAACTCTCTCCACTGATTGATTGCCTATTCCTTTCAGATTGCTCAGGTGGAATACGACTCAATAGGCCTAAAAGAGAATTTTCCAACAGACAGAAAAGTGATCTGCGTTGGTCCAACCATAAATAATTGTCTCCAAAAACTTTATCAAGATCTTCACTAGCCTTGTAACCTAAAAAGGATTTGAGAGAGATGGTACCACACACTACAACTTGAGAAGGTATCCGTAGCCATTCCTTCCTTATATGCTGTAGTTTCGTCCACAAGTTAATAGAATTATAGATGATATGAGTGCCATGGTTCTCATAATAAACTCCATTCTTCAATCCCAATTCTGACCAAACTCAAATTGTTTGGAAACTTCTGCAGTATACTTGTTGCTTACAATAAACTGAATCGCCAATATATTTTGATTCTACATTTCCAATTGAGACGCGACTGGATGCATAAATTTAACACTTTCTGCTTTGATCATAGAAAGCCCAACAACAGGATTTGACACTGGATAACACTTTAATAAAAAGCCCACCAAATAGATCCTCTTTCTGATCAAGATGTCACTTCCACTAGTTTCAGTTTCCATAAATGTTTGCTCTACAGAAGATTCACACTGTCCAATAGGATAGAGTTGTCACTAGTTTGTGTGACTCGAATAAAGCATCAGGTTCACTGGGGTTTTATCTTGTGGGAATAAATATTCCACCATTTGATAAGTGAGCTTCCAAAAATGGTTTCCAAGGATCCACATGATAAGTTCCTTTGCCAAAATCATGAATACCAACCACTGTGGAACTCAATGCTGAAACAAATTTGGTAAGATGACTCATTCCTAATGCTCTTCCGATCTCCCAACTTTTATAAGTGCATCTTGTACAAGACTATGCCGTAATAGACTCATATCACCAAACTTGAACAGAAACACCACTGAACATAAAAAACAAGAGTAAAAATAATTTCAAACTAGAGAGCAAGACTAGGAGGTGATTCAAAGCGACTAATGGATGAAAACAAACTCCAAATAAAACGAAAAGGAGGAATATCCCAACATCCAGTTTCAAGACACCACAAAACAATCTGTAGAAAGAATAATTTGACAAACATTTCTCTTGTTTGATGGAAACATTCTTGAAACTCTTGACCTTGTCAATTCTCCGAACACATTTTATAAAGAAAACCAAAATGATTGGCCACGTCGAGAAAGTATCTGGAATCAGGTCCCATAGATACATCAACCTAACAAAGTCTCTAACATAGAAATACGAAATTCCAAAATACTGACAAGAAGCATAGCAGTGAAAGTAGTTATTCCCTTTGATGAGGAGAAAGTCTCACAAAAAGCAAAGGTTCAGGAGAAATTCGCTCAGTTCTCGCTTTCAGTTCATTCTCTGAAGGATCACTGGATCTCGAAAGAGTTTTAACACTTTCCTTGAAACATAAATGACGTGTTAATAAACACCTCCTGTGTAATCATGCATTTGTTTGAAGAACCATTCGTGTCCTTCTGGATGATTAGGAAAAAGAAGCTTTAGAGTAGGTTCTATTTAAAGAACTTCACAGTCTCTTCTGAAAAGGGATCCAAACGAAGAAAAGACAACCTTAACATGTGAAATACCGACATCTTGTTGTCTTGTAATAATAATATCTAATTGACCAACAAACCGTACGAAAGTCTAAAAAGACCTCGATAAACGTTGTATTCTTGAGTTGATTCTTGAATATGCATCAGTTATTCAAACTTGGAGAATTCGAAACCTTCTGAAGTTCCAGTTGCGTCAGTAAACAGACATAAATAAAGTTCTTCGATTATTCATAAGGTTTCTGCAGCCAATTTTTGTAGCTGTTCTTGCAATAAGGAACCTAAGATAGCCATTCTGAACAACTTGGAAACTTGGCAATTGTTTCCTCGCCAATCAACCACAAAATGTCGTTTCAAAACAAGTTCCCTTTGTTCAATAGACAAGGGTTAACTCGACGACGTATATAAAGTTCCGTTAAGAAGAGGGTCCAGTGCACGTTATCCTACACTCTCTGCCTTTGCAAAACCAGGAAACGTATTCTTCAAGTTCAAACAATGCAGCAAGTTAACTTTGTCGGCCAAAAAGAGAAACTTTGGAAATTCTCATCAAACTTGCCTTTTCTGCTTTCATACATTTCTGGTGCGCAACAAATGTTTGGTCGCTCACCTTGGGATACACCTTGAAGTCCTAGGAACGGCAACATCAAAAGCATCTAAAACTTGTTCTATAGTTGACTCTCTATTGACGAGGGAATATTCTATTCTTGCGAAGCCTATCCTTTCCAAAGAAATCGTTTGTAGCTTGGACTACTACGGCAATAATAATCAACTCATTTCAGAATCTTTTGAAGTCTAATAAAAGGGTGTATGTAATACAAGAACCCACTTCCTGTCCAAAATATATTGAATTCTGAATATTTCTCTGATAACAAGTAAATAGACAACAGTAACAATATATTCCTACATATGTTTGGAAAGGGTTTATTTGTCACTAGATCAAACCAAAACACATCAGAATTGGAGCTCATTTGCACAGTTCCATCAAAATCAAATTGTAAATTGGACAAATTGATAATGTTTTTCAAGAGTTTCCAGGGTGACTAAACAGTTACTTTGGATATCGTTAAGTTGGTTTATGACACTTTAGCCACTTCAAACCTATCGAGGGTTTAAAGTTGTAAAAATGAAATTTCGGAATTTAAACCTCTCTTTGAACATATTTCAAGCTTTGAATTGTTTCTATTGTAACAGTCCCACCTTTTCCTTTGAGACGTTGAGCTCCACTTGGCTTGTATTGTCTTTTTGGATTGTCCAATATTGAATACCTCTGTTACTTTTATATATTCCATTCAAGAGATATCGTTGTTTAAACTCTGGTATTCCTTGGAAATTCGCTGTTTGTGTTTCGAGGAGATAACCAAGGCAATGGATTCCAAATAACTCAAGGTCGTGAACCTTTCATCTCTCTCGTAAATCAGCAGATTTTTATTGAGTGTCGTTTTAGAATATTTTTCGTGCATACCTGCAGTCAGAATCTTGGTCCTTTAGGCTCTTGTTGATATCAGCCCTTGGGTTCACATTTTTAAGATAGTTTGTAGGAACCTTACTAGATTCTTAGTCGAATCCTATTCCTTTTATTTTTGGGCACTTTAGTTATGTCCGTTTTCATTTAGGAAGATACTCTTTTTTAAGAGACGAATTGTAGGTTTGTGATCAGATTTGGAACATAAAAGACATTTCTCAGAATAGCATGCAAAAGAAATCCAGGGACTAGTTCTACCCATCTGTCATGGTTGTCTTTATTATTTGCCTTTGAATTGCTTCTTTAAAAGGGTCATATTATTAGATAAGTAGGACGCTCGTTAATAAGTTGACGGAGCGTTTAAAGAAGATTCTGACCAGAGATAGATTGCTCCTTGCTATGATTGATTTTCCTAGACATTGTTGTTTTGATACACCTTGTAGATAGGTATTTATATAGTTTGTCTCAATGTCTCATATCTATTCCCTTATGGATGATCGTTAATTCATTTATCACGAATTCTACCAAAAGAAAAATTTCAATAGTCATCTTACCCAGTCGTTTTGTTGTATCGTTTTACATAAATGATAAAAGTATCTACTGAAAAAGCAAGGTGATGCTGACTATAGGAGTATTTTAGCTGTTAAAGAGACATTTCCAAAAAATGGATAAATAACAAAAAGTTTAAATAGTGTACAAACTTTCGGTTTATGGGAGTACCAAAAATCAGTAAAGTCTCTATGCCCAAAAAAAAGCTATTATAACAGAAAGGAGTTTACATTTCAGTGTTTCTCATCATAGCAGAAACATCTGAGCAATCCTTTTACAATTCTTTTTATAGATGATTTTAAAACATTCCCATTTAGCAAACTCTTGCAAAAAAAGATAACATTGCTAAAGCAAGATTGCAATCGTACACATAGCGTTGTTCAAATCGGCAGAAAGTCTCATTCTTTTCAATACTATATAATTAGGTAAGATTGCCGATGGACATTTAGCTTGTTATGATGACAAGTGGTGGGTTCTTCGAATGGATAATTTTAAAACAAAAAATTAGGAAACAATGGAACTTAAGCTCTTGTAGTAGAAAGACTGCTCTGCTTCTTCTTCTTTTTTTGGAAACTAGAAACATAAATGATCTAACAGTGCTATTAACGAATACTCTTATAACTTTTCACTGTTGACTTTCATTTGAAGAGAACTATAGGGTTGAATCTGGAAAGGGACGATCTTTGCAACTTTCAATCTTTCAGCAACCGTTTGAGATACTCTCTCTATGAGCTCCTTGACTTTAACAGTACTCTAAACTTTACCCCGTAAATTATGTCCCTATTTGTATGTTTTCTAATACTCAATGACTCGATATAATCCTTGGCACTTGTGTGTAGACCCAGTCAATGAATGGCAAAGTTTGAGGTTATAACTTTTTGTGTTTGTTAACTATCCAAATATTGCATATATCAAAATATACCAGAGTAGCCATAGTAAAAACTCAATCTAACATTCCCTGAGGAGAGTAGCAGTCACAAGAAAGTTTCTGGATGACTCAAAGTCAGGTACGTTTGAGTGTAGAGCCAATGACTCAAAATGAAGCACTCCTATGTGGACAACATACTGCAATGGAATTATACAATATCTTGCAACAATGTCAATGTGATAAGAATACATAACTAACTATCTATTTGAATATGTGATAGTAATCTTTTGCAACAATACTATCTGCCAGGGCATTCCACATCTCAGCAAAGTTCCTACCAAACAACATTTTCCAGGTACTAGAAAATACCTTTTGTCTAAATCATTGCGACAGAAAACTGTTTGAAAACGATTGATGGTGCAGAATTTACAAAAACTTTTCAATCTGACTACATTTCTGTCTCCTTTACTATTTGTCAAATAACCACTCCTCTAAAGGGTTCAACGTATTCAAACTTACAATTCCAAACAAAAGATTCTACTAAAATATTTCTTATTCTGTTAATATGAAAACCAAGCAGCTTTCGATCGATTCAACCAAGTTCCATCATCATTACATCTTTGAAGTTTGCACAACAATCTACAACCTTTTGTCCGCCAACTTGTGGTTCTATCAAACCTAATCTAGTTGAAGACTCATTCTACCTTTCAGAAAGGTGAAGTTTATGCTTGGTTATGGAAACCTGGA
>NW_005178419.1:0-10130 GCF_000341285.1 Galdieria sulphuraria
ATGAGGATTCCTTACGAAAGAGCACAAAAAATACTTACTGCCACGCAAGAAATTACTAACTTCCTTCCTCTTCGAACTTCTACATCTCCAGAACGAATATCCGAATGCTTCCATAATAGTCCAGAGTCTTCTTCATGTAAACATATGGCATTCTTTATTGTAACAGGGTTGCCAAGTGTATCATGAACAACAGCATCGAAATAGGTTATGACTCCCAAACAGTCACAACCAAGCTTCAGAGAGTTACAGCAAAACCCCAAGCCATATTCTCCAACATCAAATGCTCTAGGATTGAAAATAAAATAGATTCGCCAGAACTATAGTCATAAATAATAAATGCTTACATCTTTCGATTATGTGGTGGTCGAGGGTCTCCATACGGAACTAACATTTCAGCTAATGATGCACGATGAAGAACTTTTCTGTAAGTTCCTTGGTCACAGAATTCAACATCTCTTAAAACTAAGGCTTCTCGAACATTGAATCCAATATGCAGTCGCCAGTTTTGCCATTCCACAACATGTCCATCCACTTGAAAACTAACTCCCTTAGGTTGGCAAGTAGAGAGAGGTTTCAAATTATCACGCAAATTCTCTTCGCCTAGTTGGCGAACAGTGTACGGATACTGGGTTCTCGGAATGGGAGATATCAGCTTCTCGTGGAGTGTATAATAGATAATTTCCATTAAGTTCAAGTCTACAATAGGTGTAAAGCCTTCGATAGGATGAGCATACAAATTATCATCTTTCGCATTCATTCGGCACCACAGAAAAACTTGCACTAAACGACGACTCTGTTCCCATGTCTCTCCATCATTTCCAATACCCCAACCATCCGCTATAACAAGATCCATATTATCAAAATGATAATACTTTTTCAAAATAAATTGAACTTTTGGATCCTTCTTCACAACTCTCTCCACCTCCACTAGTTCATCAAACATAATACGAGGTTGAACATCTTCCATCTGATAAAGATTTGTCAGCGGCCAAGTATGGCAAATGATCTGAATAATAAGAAGAATGGACTTACACATTTCCAAGAAACTACTTCTTGTTTTTTTAAGTGGACCAGCGCTTGATACATAGTCTGCAAAGTGTTATCTAAAATACCAACCAAAACTTGACGAGCAATAGAAAACTGATGATGCTTCCAGTGTGAATATTCTTCTTTGCTGGGCTCCTTCAGATCAAAACTGACAAAACGAAAACGCCCTTTTGGAAAGGAAGGATAACTTAGACAAATCTTCCTTGCCAAACTTATTTCAGCTTCATTTATGGGGTCAAAAGGATGCATAGACATCTAGAATAAAACAAAAATCAACACCAAACTGGGGTCCGTTGTTCTTATGCAGTGTAACACACGCTTACCTCTGAAGACTGTATTCAAACAACCCTTGAATGTTTTTCACCTGGGAAATGTTTCAAGTAAAATCACTTTTGGCAATGGTAAAATTGATTCAAGCCTCCAACTATATACAATCATTCATGGACGATTCAATGGGAAAGAGAAGAAAGGCAGAGAGGACATTCATTTCGACGTCGTGAGGACAATCAATCGTTGTCGCCTCTTGCTGTATCGTTGAACCCATTGACATTCGATCAAGCCTTAGTCTCATCTACTATGCAGATCTTATCTTTGTTAACGGAATTTTGTGCTCCGAAAAATTCTCATACATATTCTCTTTGGTGTTATTTCTCGTTTGTGAATACATCATCCTGTGTGAGAGAAAAACAAAGTATCAGAAAGCTATGCTCTTGGAACGTTTCCCTTGGCTCAAGTTCTTTCAACCTCGACCCAGCAAAAGTGACACAACCTTATCTGGCGCACACGGTTCTTCAAAGGGGAAACTTCGACTGTTGCATCTTGTCTTTCAATCCATATCTGGAATTTCTCCCGCTGGATCAGCCGCAGCCACTCTGACAGCCGCAGCTTACTATGCAAAAGGAGCTTTACCTTTTGCACAACTTTTGTCTTTCATAGCAGGTTATCTTTTAGTCAACACCACTTGGTGGTTTTCGAGACAAGTAGCAACTTCAGGTGGTTTTCTTGGTTTCGCAGCTGCAGGAATAGGACCTCGATGGGGTATTGTTGCAGGTTCCCTGTATTATTTTAGAAAATTTGTGCACCTTGGGATATTCTTCACTCTTCTTAGCGGGTCCTCTTTTTTCAGGAGTGATAGAGTCACTTACTGGAAAGACCTATCCTACCAAAGTATGGGTAGCAATACTCATTGGTTTCTATCTTCTCATTGCATTAATGGTATTTTCTGGCATTCGCTTATCTTTGGACGTTGCTGCCTACACTGGAATAGTTGAGCTGATATTACTCTTTGTTATTGCCGTAGTTATTGCAGCTAGAGCTGGAGACCTCAATACTGGACAAGCATTCAATCCTGATAATGCCAAGAATCGTCCAGACTTTGCTATTGGAGCATTGTTATCTTTGTTTACGGTAGCAGGCTATTCCTCTGCTGTCAATCTTGCTGAAGAAGTTTCTCGTCCTCGAAAACAGATCCCTATCGCTGTTCTTATAGCTTACACTACATGTGGCTCTATATTTGTGATTACTGCTTATGCTTATACTATTGGCTGGGGATACAAACATATGGACTCATTTGCCAACGCTTTAGTTCCTGGAATAATCCTAACTAGACAATATGCGGACGATTTTCTGGCTTGGCTGTATTTTATTTTTATATTTCAATCTACTTTTTTTATTTGTGTAGCTTCCTTATTAGTAGCTGTTCGAATAGTGTTTGCTATGGCTAGGGATGGTATCATTTTTCCTTGGTGGACAGCCAAACTTTCGAAAACGGGAGAACCTCATTATGCCACTGCACTGAGTTTGATAGTATGCTTTATTATATCTCTGGTTACTGGTCTCATTATGGGTAGTGATGATGGTTATAATTTCTTAGCAGTTTGTTCAACTCTTTCGATTTTTTCTGCTCATATTTTAGCAAACACTTCCTTACCCTTTTACTTTAGGAAAATCAAAAAGTTTCGTGTAATTTTTCATGCCATTGCTCCTATATTAGCCAATTGCATGTTATTATTTGGTATTTTTTTTACTATGTATCCATATGATCCTCAGACATTAGGTGCACCTATATGGACTGGAATTTGGTTGATTGCTACTTTCTTATTGACATATGTTACTCCAAAAGAGAATCTAGACCTATACATGAAGAGACTAAATATCCGTTCTTATGATTCTAAAGCAACTGGAGGAGAAAGAAATGGGGGTAATACTGGAGAAGAAGATGGAGTCGATGACGCTGAATCGCAGAATATCGTCAACAATGGCAAAGTGGTTGATGAAATTGTGCCACAAGTAACATTGGATGGGAAAGGCAATGAATCTCTTGAAGAGATATCAAAGCCATGAATACTTTGAGATTCATATGAATTCTTATTATGTGTGTTTTCTTTTGTTTTGTGGTCTTTTGAGTTGGTTAGAATAAATGCTAATCTTGCATTTCAACTATTATCTCAGTTTTCCGCTAAACGAACTACTGAAGTTTGTATCTCCTTATATTGAGTGTTTTATTTCTGGAGTTATTCCAGCTCTTACCAAATATTGCATATCTCCATAAAGAATGCCTTGGAAATTCTAATTTGTTCCACTTCGTGGTTAAAAAACTCAGTCAACTTGCTGTCTTGTTAGCATTTCTCTCGAGGGAGAATTGAATGAAATGTCCACTTGAACACTGAGCAAAGAGCACTCGAATTCTATTTCTTCTTCTAATGGACAACGGAGTCTGGTCCTATAGATAGGGATTGATGGTAATTGCTCTGTCCGTTATTTTAGACAACCTAGATATCGTCATCTGTTTTCGTTAAACATGAGTACCTTCTCTCTTGACTTGATAGAAAAGGACTTCGTACATTACTGGTTAATGTCAAAAAACAGTTCTCTGGCTCCTTCTACGTTCATAGACATATCAAACGGGTTTCGAGCGAAGTTTGAATCCGAAAACTTGAACATCAACCTCGACTTTCTGGTCTGTCCACAAGCTGTTGTCAATAACATTGTTTTAGGACAGGTAAATCCAACTTCCAAAGAGTTCAGGAGCTTAAAGCTATCCTTGTAGGTTTTTGGAGACCCTTACTACTTTGCCTTGCCAGAGACGTTAAGCCAAACGGTGCACCCCACAAGTCGGCGATTTGTATTTGATATGGAACAAAGTGAGTTTCTAGAGGTAAGTTTTTTAGAGTCTTTTTTTAATAATCCCACATATTCTATTTCGCTTTCTGCGTGTGTGTGCGGAGTAGTTTCACTGGTATACCAACCAAAACATGTTATTGACCATCTGGCTTAAGGTGAGCCCTGGCAGTAGGAAAATTTTTTACAGAAATAGATTCTAAAGTGAAGTTGCCACAGTTTGTGACAGACACTCGGCTAATGAGCTATTTTGTGATGTACGATATGACAGGAAACAAAAGTAGACGACCACAGAGAGTGATTCAAAGTAAAGAGATTGTGTTGCAGAAGCAAACTTTAGAGATGGAAAGCGGGCAGTTGTTTTCTGAAGCTAAAGGTGGTGCAGTTCCCTCTTTTTTGCCTAGTGAAGGAATAGAAAGAAGGCTGGAAGCCGTGCCCCAAGCCCGAGAATTCGTCAGGAACTTATTAGGCTTCTTTGAAGGATTTATAAGAACCTCGGAGTTCGAGTTAAATACATTCAAGCTACTGAAGAGCAGTATCGCACCTTGCAAAATTGATATTAGTTGTCGAGAACCGAGTGAGGATTTGAAGCTACGTGAACGAAGTCGATGGTGTATGCGGTCTTCATTGTTTCCCAGCTTGCCCGTTGTGAAAGACCGCGAACCAGTTAGCGTGGTCCACAAACTTATGCAATGTACTATATCTGATATGGAGAGACTTGAAAGTTTCTTCAGCTCCTGTCATTTTCAGACGCTGTCACCGCCAAATCATAGTATACAACATGTTTCTGAGCAAGATAAATTCTTATCTTTTTCTCAATCTGAAACAGTCAAGCCGAAGTCTTCAGCTGCCGAAAAACGGAAATGCCATATGCCACGAAATCCCAGTATGAGAATGCAGCAGAGATATGAAGCTACAGAAAGGGAGTTGTATGATAGTCGCTTTGGGGATATGATTTCTTCTGACTCACTGATTCCTTCTCCAACTTACACTTGTTCCAGTGAGACGAATGAAGTGGGACAAGACAAAGGGGAACCTGGCGATTGCTACTTGAACACCGACTTTTTCTCTGAAAGTACTTTGCACACTTATGGATTTTCATTTTCGTCAGATTTTCCAAAGAGAACAGAATAGGAGAATAGATAGAAACGATGGAGTTTCGCGCGAAACAAGTCCTATTGTAAAATAAGCCTATGAATTGTCAAAATATACTTTGATCTTCTCTTCGTCGTATGTCTAACAATGGCTTGTATCATAAGGTATCTCACACATCACATAGACATAAAATCCTCGTTTAAGAAAATGAGATACGCTTTAATTCCAAAGCAACAAACAAAAGAACGCAAATGAAACTTTCATGTGTATATGAACTTTCTTGTAAACTAAAATAGCTCCAAAGGTTGGTCTTTGTAGTTGACTATAACATTTTTGATCTGTTGATAGTGTTCTAAAGCAATCTTATGACATTCTCGTCCAAAGCCAGACTTTTTATATCCTCCAAAAGCTGAATGGGCGGGAAATTCGTTGTAACAATTCAACCAAACTCGTCCGGCTTCCAATTGTCGTGACACACGATATCCTCGAATATTGTCACGAGTCCACACTCCTGCAGCAAGTCCATATGAACTATCATTAGCCATTTGAATAGCGTCGTCTTCATCTTGAAAAGTACAGATACAAAGTACAGGTCCAAAAATCTCTTCTTGAAAAACCCTCATATGGTTATTTCCTAAAAAGATACAAGGATCCTGTTGATAGGGACTATCATTCTTGCAGTTGGATATAGTTATACATTTGGCTCCTTCTGCTTTGCCGATTTTAATGTATTTTTTGATACGTTGCACTTGTTCTAGACTTACTTGGGCTCCAATAATAGTGCTGGTATTCAAAGGGTCACCATGACGTATCTTATTCAGAACCCTTTGCATTCTTTCTAGGAACCTTTCCAATATACTTTCTTGAACAAGAGCACGTGAAGGACAAGTACAGACTTCTCCTTGATTTAATAAGAACATCATGGCACCTTCTATGGCCTTCTCTAATAAGCCGTCATCCTTATCCATAATATCTTCAAAGAATATGTTGGGAGACTTGCCACCCAATTCCAAAGTCACAGGAATGATGTTATCCGCAACATATTTCATGATTTCTTGACCTGTTGCTGTTTCACCTGTAAAGGCAATTTTTTTTACCTTTGGATGAAGAGCCAAAGGTTTCCCTACTTCTGGTCCATAGCCATTTATGACATTAATAACTCCTGGTGGAATAACTTCCATTAATAATTCCATCAATACCAGAATAGAAGCAGGAGTTTGTTCTGCTGGTTTTAAAATGGCACAGTTTCCAGCTGCTATTGCAGGTGCTAACTTCCAAGATGCCATAAGAATAGGATAGTTCCAAGGAATAATCAACCCAACTACTCCCAAGGGTTCATGAAAGTGATAGGCAACAAGAGTCTCATTGATTTCGGATAGAAAACCTTCCTGGGTAGCGATGGCCCCAGCAAAATACCGAAAATGAGTAGCAGCGTCAGGAATATCCTCCAACAGAGCTTCTCGAATGGGTTTTCCATTATCCCAAACTTCAGCTACGGCTAGTTTTTCCCTATTCTCATCCATTACTTGTGCTATTTGATATAATACTTTGGCTCTGTCTTGTGCAGAAGTTTTTTTCCACGATTGCCAACCTTTATATGCATGTTCCATTGCAACCTCAACGTCTTCAGCAGTTGACCTTGCACATTGACAGAATACTTTCCCATCAACTGGTGAAACGTTATCAAAATAGTTTCCCCTGACAGGTGCTATCCATTGATTACCAATAAAGTTGTCATATTTGGGGCGAAAGCTGACTAAACAACCTGCTTCACCAGGTCTACTGTATACTTTCTCACTCATTCCTTCAATCAAATTTGAAATTTGATAAATGAAGAATCAAGAACACGATAGCAGTAAGACAATCTGTTAATATTTGCTATAAATATCCCACTTCTTGTACTAGAAGAAATCAGTACAATGGCTAAGGGACTTCTGTCCAACGGGCTTCCTGAACAATTCCAACGGATACCGACGATGAGTCCTGGCGACTTTGTAGCACTCGAATGGATAATGAATATTATCGAAACCTATTGTTCTTGTATTGATCATAGTTAGGATCAATACTGAAGGCAAGCACTAACCTCTGTGGCAACTGGAAATAGGAAGCTGAAAATTATTTGTGATACATTTGAAACATTCGTGGAAAGTAGAAAAGATAGTGCCCGGCATTAGAAAGGAAAACAATTGAAGTTTCTGAAAATCGCACTTGAAAGATTGAAACCAAACAGACCACATTTTTTCTCTTTGGTCTAGGATATATCGACTCAGTATAGGATAGGAATGTTCCACGGGAAGCAAATCGTTTCGTTTTTACTGATCAGTTCGCTTCGACTCCAGTTATTTAACTCTTCTGCATACAATACAATGCCTTCTGTGAACGGATACCTCTCCGCTTATTGAGTCGCCTTCGTGAGACGAGGGGAAGAAATGTCGACAGTCAATATGGAAGTACAATATCACAAATGTTCTGAATACGTTTGTTTCTATAATCAAAGAACATAGACTACTATTCATATCTTTATTATCATTTCTTATGGGTTGGCAGCTGAAAGTTTACCGATGGCTGTTCTAACACAACACAATGAATACCTCCACCACCTAGTAAGATCTCTCTTGCAGGAACTTGAACAACTGATCGTTCGGGAAACAACTCTTGAAACAAATCTAACGCCAGCTTGTCATTTGGGTCATCATAGGAAGGCAGAATCACCACGCCATTGCCAATGTATGCATTGACATAGGATGCAGGTAACCGTTGTCCAGTGTTTCTGGACAAAGCCATCCTGAAGTTTGTGAACTGAAGTTCTTTTATTTCTTCCTCGGTACGATATTGCGGAGCAGGCCCTAAAACCTTATGGATTTGGAATTTTTTGCCTCGAGCATCTGTTGAGTTTTCTAAAATTTCCAGAGCTGTTGCAGATCTCTTATATTGTGGGTCTTGACGGTCTTCTGTCCAATGTAAAACAACATGTCCTGCTTTGGCAAACATACAAAGATTATCTACATGTCCATCTGTATCAATGTCTCCATACACTCCAAATGGAAGCCAAATGACCTTTTCTACGTGAAGATATTCTTTCAATTTGGCTTCTACTTCTTTCTTTGTCATACCAGGATTGCGATTTCTGTTCAGTAAACATTCCTCTGTCGTTATAATGGTGCCTTCTCCATCGGTCACCACTGCTCCCCCTTCCAACACCAGAGATGCTTCTACCCTCGGGATGCGTTCGATTTCTAGGATCTTCGAAGTAACAAGAGAATCGTACTCCCAATCTGGATAGCAGCCCTCTAAGGATCCTCCCCAAGCGTTGAAAGCGAAATCAACGCCACAAATATTTGTAGAACCTTCACACGGAACTTTCCGAGTAAGAAATATTGGACCTGTGTCTCTCAACCAACAATCGTTGGTTTGTATTTCCACTATTCTTACATTACTCGGCAATAAATTTCGACACTGTTTCCAAGAACTTATAGAAGCAGCCACAGTTATTTTTTCATATTTCGATAACGTTTCAATGAGCTTTTGGAGCAAATATGAGAAAAAAGCAGCATGAAAGGGTCAAGCTTACCTTAACAAAAGCTTCTTGGGCAGGTTTTCCGTCCTTTCTCCAGTTATCAGGTCTCTCTGGCCAGCCTATCCAAGACTGACTATGTTGCACCCACTCTGCAGGATACACAAACTCTTCTAGTTTCATCACTCCCATTTCTCCAAAATTTCGTATGCAGAACCAAGAAAGGAAAACAAATTGATGAATGTCGAGTCTGATAGACAGATTCTCCTGGTCTGATAGACCAGCATTTGAATTCCTTTCGACAAGAGTCGTGGGATGAAAACTTCTACTTACAGTTAAAATACTACTTTGTTTTTATTTGTTGTATAAACTAGTCTTATGCGCTGGATATAGAGAATTACCGTTTTGATCATAAGCTGAAGAAGATTTATATAGAAGGACAAGACTCCTGCAAAATTCTTTATTAGAAAAGAGGGTTACTGTAATTGAATGGTTCTAAAAACTTTTTCTAAGAAGACAACTTTTCTCACCGTTTTGCGAACACAGGAATACTTACTTCCTTGTAAAAAATAATGGAAAGTAGCCCTTACACTGGAAATTCTCGACGACACATTGAAGAGGACTTCTTAAACCAAGATTTACAATAGTGCAGACAGCGATGTATCCGAGACAAGCACGGTTGCTACGTTGCTTAGGTAATATCACAACCTGCTTTAAAATTTCAAAGGAAACTCTATGTGTTATATACAAATGAATACAATTGGAGAATTTATTTATACTCTGGAATGTCGTAATTCTAAAGAATATCTCGTATCAACGTGTTGCGCTCCAAAAAGCACTTCCAGAAAAGTGAGATTCACATCCGTAAACTTTATTTTTCGGTATTTGTAAACAGGAACAAGGTGAGTTAAACGACTATTGTCAAAACGGATAGTTGTTAGTTACATTGCAATTCGACCTTTTCTTTCGTACTTTCACAGGAAGAGATGGAACTGTAGTGAACAGTATCGTGTCTTAAGCTGTGATTATTTTTGAAGTCTGTCTAATCAAAGGTTTAGCAGTAGGCGGCTTACAACGCATCATTTCTTAATAAATACAGTAACAGCAGCAGCACTCAAAAGCATTTTCTTTCTACATTTGGAGCTACTGTATAGTAAAGGCTGTTCCGAAAATCCTGAGTAAGTAACTCATTCAGTAGCAAAGAACAAGTTTTATATTTAAGGGTCTTTTTAAAATTTCTACTCTATCTTTCACCGGCAGTATTGCAAAGAAAAGCTATGGGCGAATATCTTATTCATCTGTATCGATAATGCAACAACTGGACCAAACGGCATATTCCTCCACTTTCGAAAAC
>NW_005178419.1:32375-71581 GCF_000341285.1 Galdieria sulphuraria
CTTTATAAAATCCCAGAAATTGATCAAGTAGGAAGCAATATTTTGAGATTCTTAAGTAACTTCAATTATATGATAGGTATCTTTGAGCATGCCAAATATTCACTATCTGCCAGCCAATTTGGAAGTTTTCTCAAACCATGGAATTGCGTTTGAAAATGATATTTATATCCCTACAGATGAGCCACATGGAATAATTCACGCAACTGTAACGAGAATTGCTCTTTCCAAGCTGTAAAATGATTCATTTGAGAATATATGGTGTTGACTCTGTTATTCCTTCTCTGTGAAGAACCCTTTCCAATCCTGTCTATTACCTCTTTTTAAATTTGACTAACACAGAGTGCAATAACCATCGTAAGTCTTATACCAGGGCAGATAGTGCCATTCATGACAATGCCCAAAATGTCACCAGAAGCAAAGAAGAGAGCACATAAACAGACCTTTCTTTGTTTCAAAGAAATTTGCCGTATCACGAATGGCGAAGCAATATGAAATAGAAACTTCAACTGTTGCTTGAACCGTGTTATCATTTTCGACATTTGGAAATACAATCGGTAAACATTGTAAGCAGAACTCCCTTGATATGAAACATATGTCTAGACAAAGCACCCAGTTGTTGTGTCCAAAAATTTTTACAGAGTTTCGACCTGTCCAATGACGATCCACAAGAATGGCTTTGGACATTGTGAAAATGATTGGCCAGAATAGAGAGCGATGGGTCGGTATTATCGAACACATTGGATTCAGGACGGAGAGATTCATTAGACAATTATGCAGTCGCGAGGGACGTCTATGCGAACCAGTAAGCATGTCGTGTAAATTACTGTTTCACTCAACAGTCTCAACATCAAAAGAGTTTTGGGGTGCTTGTAGGGACTGGCTGAACTTTTGAGTAGTTAAGCTTCAAAATTTGGGAAATAGAGAAGAATAGAAATGTTTATCAGCTTGAAAGTAGCTCTTCTAGTTGGTTTGTTTCTTACTCAGTTTACAATTCCTTGCATTTCAAAGGTGACTGCTGTTCCCACTGACATTCTTGTTCCTGGCAATGAAGCAGGCGTGATTGAGAGTTTGGAAAAGTCCGTCTTTGAGTTTCTAAATCTCACAGGTCTTGACCAAAGTTCAGTTTTGAAAATAGGGGACTTAGCGGTGGGTTCTTTGCAAGTACTCGGTCTTCTTTTGCAACATCGAGAAACTGGAGTGAACGAAACCTTTTCTACTCCTGGCGGTCTTCCCTGCAACACCCTTCAAAGGGCAGTTTGCTATTTTCATTTTGGAGCTGACATATGTTCAACTTTGGGCAGCTGTGGTCGATTTACTGGAGGAATTTGTAGCAATGACTATTTCATTGCCTGCGGTTTTTGCGTTTGTGGTTAAAATACTGTTACTCCGTGTATTTCATTTGTGCTTGCTTTATAATGTTGTTTTAAAATTCGTTGGTTCTGTTTTATTGCAACATTTATTTCATATTACAATGATGTCCTATGGAAGAACAAGAGCGCAATTGGGAAAGAAACATAGACCAGAAAGAGAACCTCTCATAGAGGAGCTCACCATCTTTGGGTCTGTAGATAAGCGGCAAATAGACAAGTTTGGAAAATAGTATTGATATAGCTTATTACACCATAATTCTAGATGAATTACTATGCCTAACAAAAGGGTCACATTCCTAGACCATGTTACCCAAGCTTTGCTTTCTTAAGCTATGGAGTCTTGCTGACAACATCTTTCAGGTTCTTGACTTTGAAGACGAATTTGAATCAGATTACCTTGAAGGCTATTTGTTTTATGGAAAATAAAAACAAGTTACAGCTTCTTCGGCGAATATAAATAAATATATACATATATATATTCAAAATTTCCCAAGTATTCTTTTATTAAACTTGTAGGCTTTCATATTCTAATAAGCTATTCTGGTGACTTAAAAGAGTTCTTAATCTTGCCTAGATTTGTACGGTTGCGCAAAGTCTGTTTGTCGAGGACTACTTGTACTCTGGGACGCAAACTCTCGGATACAACATACTAACCTGTAAACACTACTTTTGGAGAAAGTTTTGCTCTTTTCTTAATCAGTAGAGTGAGATACATGTCTTGGATAGTGTAACAGAGATAAAGGAAAACTTGCTGAGCTGTTTTGTCTTCACTGTTTCACTGCTATCAATGATGAGACTGTTACAACCTATCTCCGCAAAATAACAAATAAGAGTTGAAGGCGGATTGTTAACAAAAGTTTCTAGTCGATCAAACTCCGACACTGCTGGACAAAGGCCATGTTTTTGAAGGACTTCCAGAAAGTCATACTCTTAAACTATTCAGTTTTGGTGAAATCGAACCCATCGTCAGCAAACCCAATCTTGAGAGACTGAAAAAAGCCTTTAAGAGTCTACCAGAAACTTGGAATAAAGATTATTCTTGACAGGAGTTAGTTTCTGTACCCGTTCCATATTTTCTTCGTTTGATTCCTACTTCACTATTGTATTAGAAAAAGAAGTTTGACAAGCACTTGAGATTCTCACATACAACTTCAGAGTCTGCATAAGCTCACCTCAAGGTTTTCCATTCTTTTATCAAAAAAGGAGTCTCGTTTAGAAAAAATTCCCTTTTATTGGAGTCTCGCAGAAGTCATAGGTCTTCAAACTGAACCCAAAAGTTCAGCAAAGAGATAGGCTCAACCTACAAAAGTGTGACCAAGATAGACACTCTTTAGAACCTTGAAAGGTGTGAGCTTGCAACGTTGAATTCTAAGAACAGTGATTTCTTAGTAAACGTATAAGATCTTTTGTATCCATAGCCTTACGTAAAAACTTTTGTAGATTTGTTGCTATATCCAGCTATCGAATTCTTTTTTTGTCTGATTCTTTGGACAACTCCTGGAAGTGCTTCAACTGTAAGCAGAGGAATAGTTCATAAGAGGCAATGGCAATATGACAGTGAAACAAAGACTTGAAGACCACAAGTCTCTGAAACATATTCAGAAGAAATAACCAACACCATCAAGCGAGACTAAAGAGTGGTTAAGACAAATGTGCCAAAAGCACTCCCATTTCGACATTATTAACCATGGATAAGTTCATTCTCAGACCTTGTGTCAACAAGGATTTTCTACACAAGTCTGTGAGTTTTTTGCGATTCCCTTCTATTTTAGAACCAATGCAGTGTGTGCAATGTCACATCCTACTCTAGTTTCACTCTATTGAAATAGGAACATTGTATGAGGAAAAAAATTTTAACAAACAGATTTCGACAAAAGAAGCCACGATACACATCAAGGTTTATAACAAGCAAATGAAACATTCCCATCAAACAACAACTACGGCATAAGAAGGGCAAGGCAACAAGATCTCACATTTCCTCTCTCAATTAAAATAAACCAGTAGGCTGAGGCGAGTAGCTAATGATGATATTCTTCAACTGTTGATAGTGTTCCAGAGTCAACTTGTGACATTCGCGACCGAATCCAGACTTTTTATAACCTCCAAATGCTGCATGAGAAGGATATTCATGATAGCAGTTGACCCAAACACGACCAGCTTTGATTGCTCGCGATACTCGATAAGCTTTCATAATATCTCGAGTCCATAGTCCAGCACCTAAACCATAAGAAGTATCGTTGGCAATTTGAATAGCTTCCTCCTCCGTACGGAATGTTGTTACACTCAATACTCGTTCAAATATCTTTTCTTGGAAGATTCTCATCTTATTGTCTTCTTTGAATATCGTTGGCTCAATATAATAACCACCTTCTAGTTCACCTCCAATTGCTTTCTTTCCACTTGCTCCAACAATACATTATGCACCTTCCTTCTTTCCCAGTTCAACATAGTGAAGTATGTTGTCCACCTGTTCAGTAGAAACCTGAGCATGCTTAACTTTGCCAAGTCTCTGAACTACTTTCCCAATAAACTTGTGATAGATAGAATCATAGACAAGGCCCTTGATGGAAAAGTACAAACTTTCTCCTCAAACACAACGCAACCTTCTACAGCCTTTTCAAGGAATTCATCATTTTCATTTGCACCCAATTCTAAGGTGACTGGAATGATATTTTGGGAAGCCTATTGCATGATCAGCTGCTCTGTTGTGGTCTCAATCGTAAATGCTATTTTTGCAATTCGAGGACTGCATGCTAAAGTTTTCCTGTTTCAGGCCCATAACCAGTAACAGCGTTGATAACACCCTGTGCTACAATATTGACCCATACTTCCATCAGCACTATAATAGAAGCTGGAGTTTGTTCTGTTGGTTTAATAATGATGCAGTTGGCTCCGGCAAGTGCTGGAGATAACTTTAAATAGCCATTAATATGGGAAAATTCCAAGGAATGATGACTCCCACAACATGATAGGCAATCGTATTTTTCTTATGCTCGGTAATAAAACCTTTTAGAGTTCTAAAGCTGAAGCAAAATATCTCAAGTGTTTCTCTGCCAAAGGAATATCTACAGCAAGAGCAAATTTCTCCAATTTTGTTCTGCAGTATCTGCCATAAGAATCAATTACTTTGCTTTCTGTTCTCAAAAGTTGTTGCATCAAACTTGTCCTTTGCAGCGTGGGCAACATTCAAGTCCAGTTCATTTTCTTCGGTAGTTGCACTTTTGCAGAATATTTTTCCATTCACAGGGGACACGTTGTCACAGTGTTGACCTCGACAGAAGGAACCCATTTACCACCAATAAAGTTTTCATACTGTGACTTGACAGGGCAACCATGTTCTCCTGGTCTTGGATAACTTTTAGGGGAATCATTCATTCTATTCAATCCACTAAACAGATTTGGTTCTAAATGCAGAATGAAGAAACGTGAAATTATTTTAAATATTCTCTTACCAATGAATATTCCTAGTCCAGAAGATTCTTGAAAGTGGGATTGTCCGTGTTGAATATCTGATATAATTCTCAAGTTGATATGGGACACTGAATATCTGCATAGAGTGTCATAAACAGAGAACTATCTAGTAGTGATGAAGTTGTAGAAACTTGTAAACCTCACGAGAAAGTTTTAAAATGAAGAGGACTCCTAAGATAAATATACTAACTGCTGTATCTCTAGAATTTACTTGACAAACATGAATTTGTCTGCAAGGATTGATACGGAGTCTGCTATACTTTAGAAGACTACTAGGAAGAGAACATTTTCCCAAATTTATTGTCTTGCCACTTAAAACGAGTAAATAAATTTTATCTTCAGTATAGTATATTCTTGTTAAAGTCTTTCCAGTTGCATGCTTTCTAAACGAATGGTTAATAAAGATAGATTTCTGAGCACAGCTTGGCGACGACTGGTAACAATGAGATTCGCTTTACTTCTAGAAGCTGCAAGAGTCAACCTTAGGGAACAAAACTTGGTCCATAAACGACACTTTCTTCTACAGAAAAACAAAACTCGGTTTCTTCAACTTCTTATTACACATGTCATTCTAAATAAAAGAATCTTGTCAGTTTCATTAGACAAACTTTTTGATGGATAGAACAAAGTAAAGCAAGAGTATGTCTATTTTCCTAAATCTTTCCAGTAATTTCTATTTGTCAGCAAAAGGGAATTTCACTCATCGAATGAATTTGTGGTGGTGGCGTTGGTGCTCGAGGAATATCACCCAATTCAGTACTTTAAGTTTTCAAACTCTCTTCTTTCCTTTCCCTCGTAAAAGAACTTCTTGCCATTCCATTGCAATGAATTGTCCTGTGTCCAATCAACGTGTTCGTGTATTAAATAATAAACCTGTTCAAGAGAGCAGAGAGTTTGTATTGTATTGGATGCAAGCAGCTGTTCGTTTAACCTACAACTACGCCTTACAATATGCAGTATTTAGTGCGAATCAGTTGGGAAAACCTTTGTTGATATGTTTTGGTCTGACAGAATCTTTTCCTGAAGCAAACGCTCGTCACTATGCATTCTTATTGGAAGGCTTGCAAGACGTACAACGACAATTGGCGGAAAGAAAGTTGTCAATGGTAGTGTTTCATTCAGAGCCCGAACAAATGGTTGAAAAGTTATTCCATAAAGCGGTACAAGTAGTAGTGGACATGAACTATCTTCGAGTAACCAAGAATTGGCGCCAACGCGTTGCAAGTAATATCGACTGCAGTTTTATTCAAGTGGAAACTGAGTGTGTCGTTCCAGTGGAATTGGTTACTGACAAAGAAGAGTATGCTGCTAGGACAATTCGACCTAAACTATGGAAACATGCCAACAAGTTTCTTATTCCTTGGGCAGACACTATTCATGTTGAGAACCAGTTGGTGGATATTCCTCAGATAGATGAGTTGACTGTTTTGGATTTGCAAGGAGAAGCCAAAGAACTAGTTGAACGATTGAATGTAGATAAGACTGTGCCACCCGTATCCCATTTTGTCGGAGGGGAAACGGAAGCCAAAAGAAGACTTGCAGAGTTTTGTCGATCCAAGTTACGAGATTACGAGAAGAAAAGGAACGATCCTAGTTTGAATTGTGGTAAGGTAGTATTTCTTGTATTTGTTTGTTGGAGAGCAAAGTATCTTTGTCTAGTGAGTCATATGTCTCCTTATTTGCATTTTGGTCATATTTCTCCTGTTGAAATTGTATGTCAAGTACAACAAGCTCAAGCATCAAAAACTTGCAAAGATGCCTTTATAGAAGAAGTATTTATTCGAAGAGAACTTAGTTTCAATTTCTGTTACTACTGTGACAAGTATGATGCCTTTGACTGTTTGCCTACTTGGGCCAAACAGACCATGAGTGAACACTCCAAAGACCCGAGACAGTTTTCTTATACTTTGGAGCAGTTGGAAACAGCAGTTACTCACGACCCCTATTGGAATGCAGCACAACTTGAAATGGTGCAAACAGGAAAGATGCACAATTATATGCGGTACGTAATAGGATTGAGAAGTATATTTGTTATTAAGTGTGAGAGAAAAGTATGTACTGGGGAAAGAAGGTCATTGAGTGGACAACAAATCCTGAAGAGGCATTTCGAATATTGCTTTATTTGAATAATAAATACGAGTTGGATGGAAGAGACCCCAACAGCTTTACAGGAGTTGCTTGGTGTTTTGGAAAAGTATGATTTCTTCTTTGGAAAAAAAGAGATTGTCTTACATTGATATATAGCATGATAGAGCTCATATGGAGCGTCCTATTACTGGCAAGTTGAGATATATGTCTGCAGAAGGATTGAGAAGAAAATTCAATATCGAGTCATATGTAAGACAATATCTAACATCCAACCAACAGAACAAGATACTTTCAGTTTTCTACGGTAATAATAATAATAATAATCCACATAAAAGAAAGAGAACTACGAAATAGGGAAATTTTTCATAAAAGTCTTCAAAGATATTCCGTATCTTCTGAGGAGAACGGAAATAAGTCGGAAAAATTTCTATCTTCATTGCAAACCATGCGTAAACGTTCGTTCTCCATTCGAAGTCGATCCAACTCACGAACGAGCATCTCATTCTCCATTTTCAAGGATTGGTTTTCGGCTTCCAACTGATCTAGACGTGCCTATTCACAGAGCAATCAATACAATCATATTGCAGAAATCATCCATACCTTTCGCCTATTGTATGACTCTCTCGCATATTCACGATTACGAATCTTTTTTCTCAACTTCTTATCCTCAAATGGCATTCGAACTTTTAGACTGAAAGAATTCTCTTCATCATTGACTGACTCTAAATAAGATACAGGAAATGATGTTTGAAGTGAAGAACTATTTTCATCTTTCCGTTTACTCTTCTTCCCTCTTTCTCTCTTTTGTCTTCTTGCTAATAATACTTCTCTTCTCATCTTACGATTCCTGGCAGCCTCGGAAACTACAGGGATCTCCAACTCTGCGTCATTATTCGTCTGTTTTAAACTGCTGCTATGCGAAAAAGTAGATGAACTTGACTGTAATAATCTTGAAATGCCTAATGAAGCTAATAATAATTGAACCATTCGATGCGATAAGAATGCAAACGTTGGTTTCGGCATTTCTCTTACAACCATCTCAGAAGAGATAGAGACTTCCAACTGTGGACAAGATAATGGGTCAAATTTTAAACCAAGAGAAGAATAATGCTTTCCACCATAATGTCTTAAACTACAGCGAAAGTTTCCAAAATGAATGGCCCTTAAAATGTCAAAAGGAATCTCCAACGAAAGACTTGCACCGGTAGATAGAGATGAAATAAACGAGTGTTTGGTGACCAACTCATTGAATCGTTTATGACAACGACAATGTGAACCAGGCAACCCACAAAAACCACAAACAGCACGTTCTAAAATAAGCTTCGTACTTTCCAGAAACTTTCCTGGGGTTCTGTCTTCATAATTGGCAGCAAATATGAAAGCATGATAGAATTGCTGGCAAAGCGTCAGAAATCTGGCATAATTGAGAACCACAATTCCGTTTTGGTACCAAATACACTACGCAATAATAGGGTGTTCAATATTCCACAAAACATACTCCCAAACATACCTCAAGAACTTCTCCACTTTCAATATCATAAACAGATCGTTTACAAAAGGGTTCAAACTCACGTCGCACGTAACGTGACGGACTTACAAGGTACAATTCGCCAAAGACCTAGTGCAATTTGGGTTGGTAAAAGTACAGTTCGTTCAAGCTGTTCAACCTACAAAGTTGAAAAGAAATCCATCCTCAAAATGACTAGGAACTAATAACTTTAGGCAGTTTTCGCCATTTGAACTGGAATGAAGTTGGACACGTAAGTTTCGTCCGTCTCGTTTGGACTTGACATCATCCAGTCGAGGAGGGTGCATTTCGACTGCAACACAAGACTTCTTAAACCCTTCCACAAAGAAACCTTCTTCGGGGACATTATGGAAGAGCCATTTTCGAACTCTCGGAAACGAGAGAAACCTTTGGACTGGCTTGAACTCTTCCAAGACTAGCTCTGTATCACAAGGATCTTGCATGCCCAAATAAAAAAAATCCAATTAATGGCAAAAGTGATTTATCCCTTCCAGAGCAATAAACTCTTTAAACCAAGGTTTCCTACTGCCATAATGCACATTTTTAAGACCACTTCCTCTAAAAGTATAGAATCTAACAAGACTTTGGTGTCAATATCAAAGAAATATATGAAAGTATCAATCAGATAAAATCATCCATCCTTTTATTTCATAGAACCCTGATAATACATGAGGGCGCGTTTTTGGCTTGAAAAGACATTTTATTTACGTCGACAGAAAGAATTGATGGGCTTTTCTTTATGTGTGTGAATTTTATGAATCTATCAAGTGGAAAGGTCTTTTGTTTTGACAACTATAGAGAAAGAATTTCCGAAGAGAAACTTGAGAAAATTTTTAGTGAATACTTTCAAAAGGTTGATAAGAATGAAGTGGTGGAAGTAAGGCTTGGTGGGAAAAGTTTTGACTTGGAAGCGGCACAACTGGCTGCCGAAATTCTACCAACTTTGGTCAATCTGAGAGTAGTCTCTTTTGCAGATGTGATAGCAGGAAGAAAGGAGGAAGAGGGACACGGTGTGCTAAGAGTTTTGAGTTCGTCGCTGGAAAGTGACCAACTTTATGAACTGGACCTGAGCGATAATGCGTTGGGCGCAAAGGGAATAGAGGCTTGCAAAAAAATTCTAAGGCAGCAGAAGAAACTCCAAGTTATCCGTTTTTGTAACAACGGTCTAGCTGCAGACGCTATTCAACTGCTGGTGAGTTACTTGTTGGAAGGTGGAGGTCCTACAAGTCTCAAGACTATTCACTTCTTCAATAATCTGATGGAATCAGAAGGTGCAAAAAACGTAGTGCCTTTGTTAGAATTTTCTCCGGAATTGGAAGATTTGAAGCTTGCCTCACTTCGAGTTGGGGAGGAAGGTATCGAACCTGTTATACGAGCCTTGAAAAATACTACTCTTCTGAGAGTCCTCGACCTTTCAGATAACATATTGGCAAATAGAGGAGCTAATTGTCTTGGTCGAATGTTTCCTTTACTCTCAAATTTAGAAACTCTGATTCTTCGTGATACTTCGTTGGGTGATAAGGGCGCCACAACAATCTTGCAGTGCTTGGAAAGAAGCGAAATTCGTCTCAAGGTTCTTGACATTTCTTGCAACGAACTTACTGCTGAATCTTGCAAAAATTTGGCCAAACTTGTTGAGCAGCAAACTTGCTTAGAACGCTTACTAGTTGAAGAGAATGACATTGGGTCTAAGGGTGTGGCCATGTTAGCCAAAGCTCTTTCTTCCGGTGCTCACTCTCGACTGGTTGAGTTGAATCTTGCAGAAAATTCTATTGGAACTGCCGGTGCAAAGGCCTTGTTTAGTGTCTTAATTAAGCTTGTATCATTAAGGAACGTTAACCTTTCTGGAAATTGGATAAAGCAAGTTGTTGTCGAAGAACTTGAGGATGCATTGTCTCAGATAAATAGAACAGAATTGACTGTATCCTTTAGTGACAATGAATCGGAAGAGGAAGAAACTGAAGAATATGAAGAAGAGGACGAAGATGATATTAGCTTGAATAACTCTGTTGATGCCGACGTGGATGCGACATTAGAAACTCGTAATCATTCGAGGAATGAAGATATTAATGCGCTTAAAGATGAGTTTGCCAAAATCTCGGTTGAGAAACAAGCTGATGAGAAGTGAAAAACATGCGACACCTTGGAAGTGCTTTGGTAAAATACGATACGAATCAGGGAGTCTGTGGAGTTTTCTAAAAACTTGATAGTGATGTGTATATTCTTTACTAGGGACTTTGCAGCAGTTTTAGAATACCTATAAAGTTTTGAATTTTCTCAATCACTTCCTGTTTATCTGTTTGAGAATGAGAAACAAGAAACGAGACTCACATCGGGGACTAAATGTCTTCTCATCTGACACTATTGCTAGTAAAACTATTCATTTTTCTCGTTCAATTGAATTGGCTGTATCAGTTATGCTTGTTGGACTGGTGATACTTTCATCTAAATCGTTGTTACGTAAGATTTTTCTAGAGACTGTTTTCAATAGACTTTCAAATTCATCCAATTGCGTCGGTTTGACATTTAGAATGACAGAGATTTTCTCTATTTCGGAAGTCAGACTAGCCTTGGAGAAACTTCCGTCTTCTACAAAGGCAGAACGAAATTGCTTTCTACGGAGAGCCATCGCAACGGAACAAACTGCCAAAGTAGAGGGTGAAAGTCTAAGCATAGAATACTCTATGTCAGAATAAGATACGTATTAAGAACAAATTTTCCAGCCACTTGAAAGAAATTCTCACCTGTGATATAAATTTGTAGCAAAGTGGAAGCATGTACTGCCCAGCAGTTATCATTAGCTTGAAAATATTCAATGCATGCACAAAGGATGTCATATGCGCTAGGAATGGCGAGTTCCCATTTAAGAACTTGTAATAATAAAATTTCAAATTTAAGTAGTAGACAAAGCTCATCACCGAATCCTAAATAGAATGAGGAACAAGTCATTTTCGTTCAAGACATTATCTTGTACCTAATTTGCTACGACAAAGTAGTTGCTTTGAAGAAGGGGGATTGCATTCCATGAATTTGGCAGCTACAAAAAGACAAGCGCGAGATAGTACTGGTATAAACTGGATTTTCACTTTCACCTTTGATAGAAAGCGATCAAAATAACCAATTGCAAGGAAGGCAGTATTGTATGAAAGTTTCAAATCTTCTACAACGCGAAAGAACCATTTTGCAACCATCTCTCTTGTGAATGGGCCTTGTTTGCTTTTCTGAACCACTTCAAAATAATCCGGCCTAGGTAATGCACCATCCTTTTGAATCCAACGACCGAAAACGCTCAGCAGCTTGGCGTTGTCGTCATTTCTTGTTGCTTTTGAAGAGACTTGCTGGCAAAAACTTATTTCAGCTTGTTCATACACAGCATTGTCGTTTGACCTGAACTTTGCAGGTGAGCGACTGAAGTTAGTAATGTCATTTAGAGCTATTCTTTTCAGCCTTGGATTTGACTCATTACAATTATTTCTCTTTTTTGAATTCACTTTTTTAACACATCCACACTCAATATTAAGACAACGATGACTTGTTGCAAATTCTCCCGTTGACCTATTCCTAAACTTCTCATCCATGAGAAGTAGTAGTTTCCAGAGTTTTGGAGTTAAAAAAATTTCATTCAACCGAAAACTTCTATATATTAAAGTAATAACACATACAACGTCAGACCGTCAACTTCCAAGAAACTACAAAGTCCAACTCTGGATTTGATGGTTCCATCCAATTTTAAATTCAAGATTGGGCGGGCCCCTTGTGGATCGATTATATTCAATGCTTTAATCCTTTCCTTACTTTTCTCTCTCTCTCTCTCTCTCTCTCTATATATATATATATATATATATATATATATCACACTGTGTCATGGCTTCATTTACTACATAGCCCTGCCATTGTAACATGACCGATAGTTGAGGAAAAGTAGTTTGCCTTTTTTCCATACTTCTCGATGCTTGAAATTTCTCTTGACCCTTTACCAGTATAAAGTTTGACTCTAGGAACATATTTTATACTTAAGAACAAGGTAAAAAGTTTTTTTACACTCTATATCACTTGTTCTTGCATTGGACAAATGGTCACTTCTCGTCCTTCAAATTAACCATTAACCGGATAACTTCACCTCTTTCCAACATATCGAATCCTTCGTTTATCTGACTAAGTTGGATTGTTCCGGAGATTAACTTCTCCAGTGGCAGAGCACCTTTCTTATAAAGTTCTACATATCTAGGGAGGTCTCGAATAGCAACACCACTTCCCAAATAGGAACCAATGAGAGTGCGTTCTTCTGCTGTTATTGAAACTTGCTGTATACTCAAGTCAACTTCTGGGTCAGGCAAGCCAATGGTAACAGTCGTTCCACCCGGCTTAGTAATCCCGTAGGCAATTTGTAGGGCGGGTCCATTACCAGCCATTTCTATTGCATAATCTACTGCTCCGGCAAATGGGCCAATCATTTGGCGAATATTCTCCACCGTTTTCGATAGAGAATCATTCTTTTGGACTAGATAGGTATGCGTCGCACCAAATTCCTTCGCTTTCGCCAGTTTTCGTTCTTCCAAATCTATTGCAAGAATCAAACTGGCACCGCAAGCCTTTGCTCCCAACAGGCCGCACAATCCTACACCACCTAAACCTACTATGGCAACACTCGATCCAAAGGCAACTTTTGCAGAGTTTGTTACTGCACCTACACCAGTAATAACACCACAACCGAGTAACGCTGCACACTGGGGTGGCATACTTGGATCGACTTGTATGACTGAATGTTTCGAAAGGACCGCGTGAGTAGCAAAACCTGAAGTTCCACCCATATGATAGACTGGCTGTCTCCCTGTATCTCTGGTACGAAACAAATGCGTCTTTCCACATAGAAGCATGCCTCGCCTATTGGCTTCTGCTCCTGGAATACAAGTGGTAGGTCTACCAATACGACAACCTTCGCATTGTCCGCAACCAGGTACGAAAATACAAGATACCAAGTCTCCTACTCTTACGTTATCAACACCAGGACCTATTTGAAGTACTTGACCCATAGCTTCGTGACCCAAAACCATGGGTGTTGGTCTGGGTCTGCTACCGTTGATAACAGACAGATCTGAGTGGCAAAGTCCAACATACCACATCTTCACAAGTACTTCATCCTGTTCTGGTTCTTCCAAAGTCAACTCTTCTATGGTAAGTGGCTTGGAAACAGAATATGGCAAAGGTTTCCCCATTTGTTCCAAAACTGCAGCGCGAATCTTCATGTTTCCACAAATACTTGTAACAAAGCAAAGAAATTCCAAAACGGGTATAAAACTACTACAATCTATCTGGAACTAGGCGTAGAAATTTCAACTCAGATTGTTCGATTGAGAATTTTTCCGCATCTGATAATTCTCGTAGTTTTCATCATTTCTTCCTCTGAAATAATTTCATACCCACTATCGATTATAGAGCTTGTTGAAATGACAAAGCTGAATTTGTTTTATATGCTGTATCAAGGTTGAGAATCATGATAATGTGAGTAGAAGAGGAATGATAGTTGTATCTGCTTTCTTTCGCATTCATTGAATGACATATCACCTTTGGAAACCTTTCTCTTTTTGCAGGTTTTGTATATCAATAAACAAAAAGTTTCTATTCTTATATATAAACCGAGTCGTCACTCGAACGAAATATTACATGAGCTCGGTTCCAAATAATCCCATTATCTTATGAGAATGTGTTGGAGGCCGAAAGATGTGGAGACTTGTTAGAGTAGGCTTGCAAGTTGTTGAACAACTGAAAATTCCCAAAAGCAGCTATTTTCGTCGTGGACTCTCTGAGAAGTTTTTTTCTTTGACTCGAGACACAAATAATTCTCGTAAATTGGTTCCACTTATAACAGAGGTTTCGGATCCTAGACTGTTTCCTAGTATCAGAAGGAGTTCTGCCTCGTTTTGGGAAGATATAAAACAACGTATTGAAAAATATTCGACAAGAGTAGAGTTTTACAGGGATTTGTTTGCCTCTCCGAGGGCGAAGTTAGCGTTGAAAAAATTTGGTTATTTTATTGCCGGCTTCAATGGAATGTTCATCTACATGTCCCTCGAATATGGAAATTGGGACTTTGCTTATGACTTGAATGCAACCTATGCTGACATTGATCACGTAGTAGATCTTATTTGGGATCCCACGTTGGTGGTATGTACCCCAGTTAAGTTTTCTATATGCATCTCAGAATACTTTATCTAGGAATATTATATGGCCTTGAGGAAGACTCTGAATGAAATGGAGAATGGTTTGGATTGGCTACTGTTTGCCACTTATTTCGAGAAAACAGGAGACACGAACATTGCTTATGAAGCCAAGGCCATGGCGTATTTAGTTGAAGGAGGAAAGTTGGAAGAGTTCGGTAACCTTGTTGTGAAAAGTCCCGTTCCACAAAGACCGCAATAACTTCCATTTCTTTTGAATGTATATGTTAGTCTATCAAAAGATTTCGACATTGGCAGTTATGTCACCTCGTTCTCTTTGGTATAGAGTGTCTTTTTTCCCAACTTGAACCATTTCCTCTTTTTGGAATAAGTGTTTATATCAAATATTTCAAGCTATCTCTACATACAAGGAAAAGGTTGCTAGTATGTATCATCGTATATATAGTAGGAGGGAAAAATCATTTTCGCATTAATAAAGTTGTCAACACTTGTGCCGAATGTACCAAATGTTCGTCTTCTCCAGCAGGTGCAACAAGCTGAATTCCAATAGGAAGGCCTCTCGGTCCTCTACCGATAGGAATATTGATAGCTGGACAGTGTAAGAGTGTCCAGCCTCTTTGAAATAGAGAGTCTCCTGTAGTGCCAGGTTTGCCTCCAAAAGAAGCCCTTTGAGAACCAAGTACTGGGGATAGTGTACCTGAACTTTCCAAGGAATCCACTGCCTCTTGTGAAACGGGAGGAGCTTCGCCTGACGTAGAAGGACAAAGAATCAATTCATTCCTGTACAACAATCCATCTCCCTCTTCTGCTGGACGCTTCATTACTTGTCTTAGCAAAGATGCTGTTCTTAAGACACATCGATAGGCATCTTCTCCATAGTTGTGAGCAAGTTGTGGAATAGAACGAACAAATTGACCAACTGTAGCGCCTGCAGGCCATCTATTGTCTTTTTCGAGCTGCTCCAACTCGCGAAACACTTGAGTCACCTCCCAAAGCATAACATGACTGTGATTTTCGAAAACAGTGACAAAAGGTTCTGGTAAAACAAGATCCCGTACTTTAGCTTGCACTCTCAATTGATCTACTGTCCTCAGAATAGCTTTGGTATAATACTCAGGAAGACTGTCCCAAAAAGGAGTTTTACAAAAGGCGAGGAGCAAATTGTCTCTTGTTAGAGTGGTAACCTGACTAGAGAATGAAGTATCTTCAAGTACCGTATCAATTCCTTCTTCATTCCAAGCTCCAATGCTCTTCATAATAATAGGTATATCTTCTAAACTCCTCACGAAAACACCCAAGGCATCGATAGAAGGTGCGACTGGACGAATACCGTCAAGTGGGAGTTTTTCATAGCTGGTTTTGTAGCCAAATATTCCACAAAATGCTGCGGGTCGAATAACTGAACCTGCAGTTTGAGCTCCAAAGGCAAAAGGAACCATTCCGTCTGCAACTGCAGCTGCAGAGCCACTAGATGAACCTCCTGGTGAAAAAGATATATTATTGGGATTTCTCGTAACAGGAGCATCCATAGAAACTCCAAATTCTGTGGATACTGTTTTGCCTAAAATTATAGCTCCAGCTTTTTTCAATCGTTTAACAAGATCTGCATCCTTTGTCTTTTTATGAGCAATTGTTCGCTGCTTGTTTGAAATATATTCTGGTGAACACCCATAGTTAGTTGGCATATCTTCTGTTTCAACAATATCCTTCAATGCTACTGGAATTCCATGTATCCAGCTTCTTCCGCGATATCCAGAGGCAGACTGCTCTGAGCAACTCTGCAACTCAGTGTCAAGTACTTGTGCTTCTTGGAGCAGGGTTTCCTTGTCGTTCAAGAAAGCCCAAGCGTGAATTTGTTCTTCTCTCTCTTGTATCCTCCTCCAACAGGCCTCCACTAGTTCCTTGCAAGTTATTTTGCCACTTTGAAGTTCTTGTGAAAGTTCAACTACACTTTGCCAGTTGCATTCCATAAGTTGCCCAAACCAATCTTAAATCTTATTTCTACCGAGTTTTTGAGTTTCTACAGATCAAGTCTACAGGACATGAAAACGTCAAAAGTTTACTAGTCTCAATAACTATATATAAAAGAATTCTGGTTTGGAATATAACAAAATCTTCTAAAATGTGCATAAGACTTTTCCACTTTTCACATTTTTGATTGCTTTTCCCAGAAATGGGAACTTCAGTTATTGTTGGTCTGCAACATAGAAGACTGTTATGAATGACCAACTCATACCCAAGGTTTCCTTAGCAAGACTAATTCGATACACTACAAGAAACTGTTACAAGGAATTACAGAAACTTGTGGAAAACTGCCTGGACGAAGAAGGTACTGTAGCTAAGGTGTTGTTATATGAGTTTTTGTTGTCAGAGCGGTAAGTTTTGCGCCAAAAAGTAAAATTTTTTCTTACTCACTTTCATTAGTTATCGGTTTACACGTTTGTTAGTCTTGTTAAAGTGGTATTGTCGATATGGAGGAGCTGATGAGTTTTGTGAAGAGAAGATTGCCGAATCCTCGAGTTTATTGGCTTTGTATGAATCGTCGGCAGATGGACTTTGGACAGTGCACAATAAACTTAGCGACGCTTGTCTTCCGCTGATACCCATTCAAAGCGCCACGGAAATTCTCACTACTGGGGGCTACTCTAGACTACCAAGTATCGTTTATAGGAATTTTGTAAGCAAGGAATTCCTCCTATCTTTAGATGAAGGCAAAACTTCTCCCAGCGTTATGCAGAACAATGATTGGATGGGTCTTGTTTCCAGAGCTCTTCTCCAGTCTTGTCTTTCAAAGGAGAATGACTTGCGTATCTTTAATTGGAAGGACAAACAAAGGGAACAGGCTGTTGAAGTTGGTAATAGGCGTGGCGGTTGGTCTTTGGTGTTAATGGCGACAAGGATTGGTGATCACTTTAGTTGGAAACTGCTTCAAGTCCGAGTGTATATTAGAGGTGCTTCACTTGGAGGAACTACAGATCGACAAAGTAATCAAGTTTCACAGTCTGTACTGTCGAAGGAACAAGAATCATATTTGCGTGGAATCTGTCAACACATATTGGAACAGAATTGTGGTTCAGAAGAAGAGTCTAGATTGTATATCTCTCAAGCAATTGCAGAATCGGGAAAGTTTTTGGAAGAAAAGATCTGTGTTCCTTTGGCATTGGATATCTTAAGACTTCAGGCATTTAGACTTTCTAAGAATCCTTTGTTCCTTTTCAAAATTCAAAAGGATATAGATGCAGTTTTATTAAGGTTTTGGGAAGATCCACTATCGAGTTGTACCGAAATTAGGATTTCTTCATTGAAAGAAGATGATGATATGAAGGATGAGAATATATCACAACAAATTGTGGAATATCAGAATGGTTGTTCTATTTTCGTTGTAAGGAGATGGCCTTTTTGTATATACATGAGTCTGATGGATTCGAAGCAAAGGTCTGATTCCTCCAAAGACTCACTTCTTCGTCAGGTTGTTATGAACAAGAAATCCACCAAAATATTGTCAAAGACAATATCAGAGCAAATACTAGACATTTCTGTTCAAAAAATTTCCATTGAATCTATTTTATTTCAGTTGTTAGCTTTCAAGTGTCAATTTCTGTTGGAAAGACTGAAGGATGACCTTACAAGTCGACAAGGTCAGGAATTGGATGCGAAACAAATTTCTCTTGAGTATGAGAGCGTTTATCTTGGTGATAGAGAAGAGGCTGTCAAAGTAGCCTATCTAATAGTTGAGATTTCAAAAAGTCTTGTCATTCGAATACAAATGAGTCTGATTTCGGGAAAGCTTTGCTGCTATACGTACGAAGGATATGCTTGGATTAAGGATAAACGTCGTTCTACTGGATATACAGAATTCTCTTCCATGGACTACTCTGGTATTGTGCAGTTTATCATTGATCATCAAAAGTGTATTGTGAGAACTTCCACGTATTGTCAAACGAAAGCAGTCTCTTTGGTGATAAAGGAAGATTATTTCACTCCACGGTCTCTCAATGAAAAGCTGATGAACGCAGTGTGGGATAAATATGGATTATCTTGTTATGCAGACTTAGATACATGTATAGCACTCTCCCCGATTGGTTGGTTTGGAACAAATGAAAGTAAGCGCTCTCTTAGAAGCGAAGGTTATGAGTTTTACTGCGACACTTTGACTCCATATAATCTTTTCTTTGTCTATCAAAAGGATTTTCATAGTAGTTGGTTGCTAACTCACAGTTTAAATGCTTGTTTGGGTGCTCGATGGTTGGCAATCATAGAGACAAGAAAAAGACAACGTGAACTAGAGACGGTCTTGGAAGTTGCTCCATTAGAATGGAGTTTTCAACAACAGCTGTTTGATAGCAATGTAAAGGATAATTGCCATAATGGCTTTTCATATCCTGTAGAAGAAAACAGCATGCGAAACATTCATGTAATGAGGCCATTAAGTATCCCTGCGGAAAAGGGAGTATTTTATAACAGTAGCTCGGGTATTCGTAGGATTTGGTTCGACTTGGCTTTTTCGTTATTAGATGAAGGTTATGGCTTAAGTTGGAAGCGTTTATTACGACGCTTTTCCGAGGTGCCATGGCCGGAGAATCAAGGTGTTCGTTTATGGCACTTTGGGGGACAAAACTTGAAAGCCAGTCTAATACTGACATACGCACACGGTCATGTATGTTTGAGACGCGTTACTGGAGATATTTTTATCGCTCAACAGATGTCTAAACTTATTAGAAGAATATCTGCTTACCCAAGTCAGTTTATGGATTTAGTGTGGAAGAATTGGCGAGAATTAGTGGTCGTGAGCAGGCCATTGTGTAAGAATATAACTTTGTCCAGTGCAAGTACAGGGCTAATGAAGCAAATCCCTTCAGTATATATCAGGGTTGACTTGAGACGTCAACATACTTCCCGTTCGATGATGATTGGTACTGAACAAGTGAAAGGAGAAGGAAGGACTATTGCTGATTTCAAGGCTAATAACAAAGTGAATTCGACTGAAGCCAAATTGCAACGTCAACGAATGTTATCACAGAGCATACAGCATGAGTTGCCTTTGCCAACCATCCAAATTTTTCCGCTCACACAGTTCTCCAAAGATGCATGTGAACTTTTGGAAGAAGTCTTGTCCTGGAGCCCGAATCATATGGACCATTATTTAGACATACTCTTAGACCATATTTGTTTTATAGTTGCATGTCTCATGTTGCTTGGCAATCGATGTTTCATTTCTTGGTCTTCTTTGTTTCGATTCGAAATATCTCTACCCATCATAAAAGAGGTAAGTGAGCAGCTAAACAAAAGGAATTCATTCCAGTCTGATAGGAACATAATGAAAGAAAGAACGTGTAATGTTTTGTGGCTTCGAAGTAGGCTGTGAAGAGTCGCCCAAGTCTATTCTTTTGAAGAATCTTGGTCACTATATGAAATCTCCAAACGTCGGAGGGCCAGCAACAACAAACAAAGACAAGGTAGAATTTTTTTTAACAGCTGGAAAAAAGTTTTGACTTTTATTTATAGCCAAGTGGCGGTAGTAGTGGGAGGGTGCCGGTTAACGTTAATCGAGCTTCTCTACTATGGAGTGGACTTCAGTATATCATTTCTACCAGCAAAGATGAACTTTCCGTAACAGTTCCTAAAGATGATCAAATACTATTGAGAAAAGAAGATTTGCCTATCATTTTTGAAAGACTTGTTCGTTTTCTAGAACAGAATAAAGCAACCTCCACTGCAATGAGAGGTCGATAAAATTGTCTAGTCAAAAAGGTTCATGTGGATTCCTGCTTTTATAGAGAACTTGGGCTTTCCACTCTACTTTTGTGAGAAGTTCTTGGGAAAAGACCACTATTTCTTTGTTGGTGGTGGTGGTGGTGCTGCTCAGACTGGTGTACCTAACTATATAGTAAGTTGTCTAGTTTTCCTCATACAAGAAGCATTTGACCAGGGCTTCTCGAAAAGAAAGTAGTAGATTGGAGAGATGACCGTTGTATGATTGTCGATGAAAAGCAATTAGTTGATGTTCCAACTAGTGCTTGTGTCTTCAAGGTAAAATTTCAAGTTTCATAGTTGACTTCAGTTGATCTTTTATTAGAATTATCTTTGTGTCGTCGTGGGTCCAGACATTTGCTTCTTTTCAGTCACAAAAGAGTATGTTGAAGAATAGTACATGAAATGAATGTAGGATTGATTTACATAAAACTCTGTAGGAATACTTTGTGTTGGCAAAACAAGTTTCAACCTGACAGCAATTTGCAAGTTCGGCAGGTAGTTGAGGTTTTGTTGTCGGCGAAGAATTTTTTACTTTAAAATAGACAATTGTTTCTTGTAGTGTCGTATCCAATCTATTGGCGGTGGGCAATGATGAAGGCCGTATTAGAATATATTCTTTAGATTCAACCTGGACGGATTGTCGACCTCCTCAGACGGTGTTGGTGCATCAGAAGAGTGTAGCTGATATCCATTTCTCACAAGACGGTTCTCTTCTTGTCAGCGTTTCTTTGGACCGCAGCTGTTGTGTTTGGAATAGTCGAACTGGTGCCAAGATTATCACTTTGGATAGTCCACCGGTACGTCGTTATGGTATCAAAGCTCACTTTCGTTGTTGTCAGTTTTCATGTGTTTCTGTTGTTGAACCCGGTTTATTATATACTGTCGATGTCTCATTGGATAGCGGTTCTTTTATAAGTGGTTGGAGAATGGATACTTGGCAACCCTTATTTTGTAGAAAGGTCTCACGTGATCCTGTTACTTTTATGTCGACATGTTCTGTATCAGGACTTGAATACATTGCAGTGGGTACCAATGAAGGAGATGTTATGATTTGGATTCACAATCCCTATCAAGTTCAAGGTCTTTTGAGAGACGCAAGTGAACCCAAAAGAACAAGCTCATTAGTTATCATTGAAAAAGACAATATCTCCACTCAAGGATGGTTATCTCTTATCAATACGACACAAGTTTCAAATCTATCACTTTATCGCTTTTATAGAAAACATCCGTTGCAATTTTTGCCAGTGACTGGTTTGAGTTGGTCAACCTCTCATCAGAAAAACTCCAAGTCATCTATAGCAACGTTGCTGGTGACTTGTGCCGATGGTTATTTGAGGATATTTGAAATATTTCCGCAACGAAATGACTCAATGACAAATGTATACTGGCTATTGTTACCATTTTGTGTATTCCTGTTGGCTCTCTTTTATTCATTATTGTGGTCGCTATGACAATATTCTTCTGGAATAATAAACAATAGTTCAAACCGTATTTATATATTCATATCTAACATAGGAAACTTTCATCCTTCTATATGATTTTCCCTTAAGAATGCATGTAACAAAACTACAACCGTAATATAAAGTGTAAAATTGAATAGTATAGTAGCCATATGACCCAATAAAAGTCCTAATAAGACAGTCACTCCTAATACAACTAGTTTGCCATTCATATCCAAATGAACCGCATTCGTAATAACAATAGGCTCCTGTTTCCATAGAAAGAAATAGACAGCTATCAAGATACAGACCATCAAAGAGAATACTTGAATAGGGTGAACAAAGAGAAACACAAATAGAAAACAACAACAGCTGATAAGGTAATTGTAAAAGAAATTTTCCAAATTAGTCTTCACTCTAGCAACACCGTTCTCTCCTTGAGTGGGGAAACGAAACTTTCGAATATCAAAAAATTCAGACCAAGGACGAGCACAACCCCATATTTGCAATAGCCTGTCTTGTAGTGTCAGATCTGAAAAGAGTTGAAGTGGAGCAGTATACACCGCAAAGTCTTGGTTTGGGATGGAGTTGAGTGCTTCCTTCAACCACGGCCTTGAACTAGAACTAGCACTTCCTTTCTCTACGTCCTCTGTGGAAACATTTCTAGTATCCAGTCCAGGTACATAAGTTTGATAATCTCCTGTTTGTTTATCTTTGTCGTTTTTAGAGTATTGATAAGGATGAATACCTGTGGGTAAGTCTTCATCAATGGGCTGATAATTCATTTTCAAAAAAAAATAAGAAGCTCATGGTGGCCCTAAATAACTCTAATAGTATCTTTCTTAAGCACATTTCATGTTGGAAGTTGTAATAGGAACAGGACATTTGAAATCTTCAATAGCTCTTGAAAATATGGGACTTCAAACCTGTTATAACACTTTTAGACGAAAGCATTCTGATTTTCAAGATGTTAAGTGTCCATTATTAATATATATATATATCGACGGCCGATTGTGGGAGGACGACTCCGATTGGTGGTGGTTGGGAAGAACAAGGCTATTGTGGTTTAAAAAAGAAAAAAGAACTTTATGGACATTGTATGGAACACGTGATATAATGGAATAAAGCCCAGTCGTAACTTTTGATAGTCCTAGTTGTAATATGAAAAGCTCTCACTAGTCACTTTGTTGTCTTCTCCGACTAAGAGTCAGTGTCTTGTCTTTGTGGCAATCCGCTGCTAAATAGTCGGTACATAAATTAGTAAGACTACTACTGGAACTCAACAAATATGAGTCGCAGATAATATATATCTTACTTACACTCGTCGACTGGATTAGTGCCCATAAATAAATAGATCGGTATCCCCCTCTCTTCCTTTTCACAAAATACATCCCTTTTTGGGTATTTGGAAAATACGGATATATTCATCATGTCTTTGCTATTTGTTCCATCTTTGGGTTTCAAGGTGGGTGAGGGTTTTTTGAAACTTTCAAGGTTTTATTATTCGCGCGCTAGCATTTCCTTCAACTCTCTTGTTTTCAAAAACAACGTAGTTTTAGTCTAGGACCTTGCAAGTATAGTCTTTACCAAGTCAAACCTATTATTTGGAAGGTGAATAGAAGCGTTGCCTGTGTAGATGTGCCTCTTAAAAAGGCTTCTGAAAGACAAACTGGAGTGGCAGATACTTTGTATCACAATGCAGAGGCTTTGGAAACTAAAATTGTTATTGACAACGAAAAGGACTTTTATCACAGTATTATTTCTGTCAGGTGTAAAGATAGGCCAGGTCTATTGAAAGACTTGACTTATTGCCTAGAGACGGCTGGAATAACAGTAGAACGAGCCTTGGTAAAAACAGAAAGTCAATTAGCGTTAGACACTTTCTTTGTAACGGATAGCGGTTCTAAAATAGCAGAAGAAGATTTTGAAAAGGTAATACTTGGGAAAATGTCCATCACTGAAGTTCTAATTGTGTCAAATAGATTGAACACATAATCACACAGACGCTTGAAAGCAAAAAGGGTGCGAATACTACGATAAATTGGGTTCCTTTGGCAGGAAAGAAAGTTTATGTGCAGAATAGAAACAAGTATGTTGATCATGAACGTGGTATAGCAGTTGTAACAGATAATTCATCAAGTCCATTATATACAACAGTGACTTTGACAGCTCCTAATATTCCCGGTATTGTATCTCAATTTCTTGCCAATTTGGCTTATTTGGAGTTGAATGTTTCTTTCGCATCTTTGGCTTGTGTTTCTTCTCAAGGAAATACTCGTCAAGACGTCTTTCATGTGACTAGTATGGAAGGCAAACAACTTGATGAAGCAACTTGCAATGAAATAGTGAACATGGCATATTTTATGCTTTCTACACCTCAAGTGGAAGAAGATTCTTATTAGAACTTGTATATACTTTAGTAGTTGTTTTTTGGGGGAAATAGCGTTTCATTTTCCTTTTAAATTGTGTTTTCATTTCTTTGTTGTTTTGGCATTACTGTGGTTGCCAACTTGTGTCCATTACTTTTAATATCTTTTAGCAAATGGCAGATCCTGAAAGTGAAAGTTCTAGTTTTAATCACTCTGCTAACCAACCCACCAGTTCTTCTCCTACTGTTGATGACCTTCTTGGTGGACAGTCTCCGTCAACCGACGACCAACTTACAAAGAGAGTAAGTGCAAAAGGCAGTTCTGACATTTTTGGAGAATACAGTACTACAAGTTCTGCTCCTAAAATGACTCCCATACCGCTGGCTCCATCTTTTATTTCAGGCAGAGGTAGGGTTGTGGTCTCCAATGAGATTTGGGGTTCCCGTAATAGACTTGTTTTTCATAAGAGCTTAAAAGTGTTTTGTAGCTGCTGAACTCATTTATTGGAGAAATATGTTCGTTTCGACAGTTGTATTTGTAGTTGGCAACATATTCTTTCTTGCCATCACCGTCGGGAAAAAATCAGTAATATCGGTGCTTTCATATGCGTTTATGATTCAATTGGCTCTTTCATTTGTGTATGTCAACTTTTCAAAGTTATTTGTTGGTTTTCTAGGTCCAGATTTTGTTGGGACTCCTACACTTGGAAAACCATATGTAACCAAAGAGTCATTGTCCAAATACTTGGAAACAAGTAGCCAATTGATCAACAGCTCAATAGATCAAGTCAAGATTGCTTTGTTTTGCGTAGATAATATGTTTACTTTGAAATTATTGGCGTTTTTCTATTTCCTTTCGTTGTTAGGCAGATTGATTAGTACTTCAACTCTGGGATATCTTGTTTTCTTGTATACATTTACTGTTCCAGTTATTTACGAACACTTCAATAAGGAGATTGATGAGTTTGTTGTGTTGGTCAAAACTCGTATTTATGAGGTTGGTCATTGAGAAACCGAGTCTGTAACCCAATATCATAATCATTTGTGGATAGGTTGTGAAGCCTCTACGTCAAAAAGTTCAACAACATTTGAAACAGTTGACAGATCGATGTCCTCCTCGTATTCGACCACATTTGCAGCGTGCCTTGGGTATGAATGTAAAAGTGGAGTAGACAAAGAGCTGGTCATCAGAGACATTCTTAGAATCAGTAAGATGGAAAAGACGAGTCTGGTTTTCGTGATTTGTGTTTGTTTTTGTGTGTAACTTGTGTTCAATGAGTTGAATAAAAACTTCAAAAACTTCGATGAGCAAAAATACATGATCACCTTTTACTTGTCTTCGATAAAAAAAACCAAATGAGGTCCTTGATCTATTTCACAGAGTTTCCAATGGCCATCTTTTGTGTAGTCAAAACGACGTTTCGGAAAGTTACAAACGAGACAGATCTTATCAATATCAATGCCACGGGTATCCACCCAATCAAAGACTTGCCGAATAGTATTCTCCTTTCTAAACCGTCTCTCCATTCGACTACCATCCGACTGTCTAATTGCTATAGTAACCGTATCGCTATCGCCCTTCACTGCCTCCTCTTCTATCTCTCGTAACTTGAGCTGTCGTCGTCTTTCTAAGCGCTCTCTTTCCAACTCCGCTTCTTCTTTCTCTCGTTCTAAACGGACTTGTTCTTCCTTACGAGCTGCTTCCGCTTGTGCTGCAGCTTCAAGTCTCGCTCTATCTTCTTCTATAGCTCGTTGAAAAGCAACGTCTTGTTCTTCACGAATTTGCCTTGTTTCTAGATGACGCTGTTGTTCCAAACGTGCACTATTCAATATTTCCCCATGTCTCTCCAAAGTTTGTACAAGAAACTCTGTCAACTCATCACTCTCCATAGCACCTTGCCTCGACTCCAAAACTTGTGCATTTCTTCTTCCTTGAGCAACTGTGACAATAGCGATATACGGAAAATCAGTAGCACGAAAAGAAACTTGCAAATGACGACCTTCTGCACTGTCCACAGAACACGCCCAAAAAATAAAGTTTTCGTTAATAAAACCAACAAGTTGTTCATTCGTCAATACATCCCTGCAAAAATCTGGAGTTAAATAGTGACGGTCTGCATGTAAATACACCATAACAAACTACAATAAAGAGAAAGCATAAAAAAGTACATCATGTAAGTCTACCTACCTTGAACTGCTGTTTTGCATAATTTAAGGCATCTAAAAAACAACCCTGAAAGAATGTGGGATGAATGCTGCCATATTCACTTTCAAACTGCTGTGCAAACTCTCTTGCTGCTCTTCGGGCAACTTCTATACGAGGTCGACTCACCGAACGAGGACCAACAAATAGAAAACGAAGCAATGAAGCAGCAGCCTTAATTAACGCTCTCAAAGGAGCCAAAAAGAACGATATTGTCATTTGAAACAGAGTGGACGGGCGGGATCTCGACGAAGCGGTATTGCTACCGGTCTGTTCAATCACACCAGTACCTATTTCTTGTCGTGGTATTGTCGGGTTTTCACGTACGCCATTCTCTGAATTATTTGGCGGTCTATTAACAGGAAAAGATTCTCCACTGATATGTAGGTCAACTGCGCGTTCCAAGTCCCAACCCACGCTTGCCAATCTATCAACAGCTTCTTCCACTGACTGACAACGAGTAACACTTATAAATGTCTCCACAGACTCCTTCTTGTCTTGTGGAAGGTTGTTCAACAGGGCAGCATTTGCTTCTGACTCTGTTTCCAGGCTTTCGCCACCTGGTTCGCTCATTAATCTATTCTTTGCCTGTTCACAATAGGAAAGTGCCCAATCAAATGTTGCAAATAGAAGAATTGTGAGAAACAGAGAAATAAATAGACAACTCTTTATTTCTGAACTCTCATTGTGGAGTTGTTTGAAACAAGTTATCTTGGATTGATAATACCACACGTCTCAGCACATGTTGTTGAAATTTGTTTTGCCCTTGCTAAAAGAACAGAATATAAAGTATGCCAAAGTAGGAAACAATGACGCATTTGTTTCTGTCAAACACTATACCAAAAGGTTATTGTAAGTAGCGCCGTGGATCATTTGGAAAAAAAAATATTGCCTTGGCGCCAAAAATTATTCCGAATACCTCTTATTTGAGGAATTGTGGATAAGTACAACTCAGAATTGTTGAAGACGACAGAGATGAGCTTGGCGAAAGAACAAAAGCAGTTGCGTGTTCTCGTTACAGGTACCAGACTCACTTATTTGCTCACTTTTCACATCAACTATTCTTATTGTAACTAGGTGCTGGAGGCTTTATCGGCTCCCATCTTGCTAAGAAGTTGAAAGAAAAGGGCCAGTACGTTATCGCAGCGGACTGGAAAGAAAATGAGTATTTTAAACAGGAAGATTTTTGTGATGAGTTTTTGCTAGTAGACCTTAGAGAGCTTCAAAACTGCTTGAAAGCTTCCAAGGTGGGTCGTCGGAAACTTGAACAACTTTTCGATTGTTGACTTATATTTTAGGACTGTGACCATGTTTACAATTTGGCTGCAGATATGGGTGGTATGGGTTTTATCCAATCGAATCACTCCGTGATTCTGTATAACAACACCATGATTTCGTTTAATATGCTGGAGGCAGCCAGAAGAAACAATGTGAAGAGATACTTCTATGCATCTTCTGCTTGCATATATCCAGAAAACAAGCAATTAGACCCTAAGAACCCAGGGCTGAAGGAGTCGGATGCATGGCCTGCACAACCACAGGTATATTATTCGTAATATAGTTTGGAAATGACTAAGTTATCGTAGGACGCGTATGGATTGGAAAAGCTTGCATCAGAAGAAATGGCTATTCATTACGGTAGAGATTTCAAGATGGAGACGAGAATCGGACGGTTTCATAATATATATGGACCCTATGGCACTTGGAAAGGTGGACGTGAGAAAGCTCCAGCTGCATTTTGTCGCAAATGTATTGTTTCTGACACTGAGTTTGAAATGTGGGGAGATGGCGAACAGACTCGTTCATTTTGCTATATCGATGATGCTGTCGAAGGAGTAATTCGCTTGATGGAATCCGACTTCGCTGAACCCTTGAATATCGGTTCCGAAGAAATGATATCTATGAATGACATGGCCAAGCTTATAATGAAATTTGAAAACAAAGAATTGAAAATCAAGCATATTCCTGGTCCTGAAGGTGTTCGAGGCAGAAATAGCAATAATGATCTTTGCAGGAAAGTTCTTGGATGGGAGCCTAAAGTTGATCTTGCAGAAGGTCTAAAAAGGACATATATCTGGATAAAGAGTCAAATTGAGGAAGAAAGTGCTCAAGGAAAAAAGAATGACGAATACAAAACCTCGAAAGTTGTGCCTACTCATTCTCCAACAGACTCTGTTGCAGCAAAACGCCGTGATTAGATTAGGTATTCTATGGAAGTATTAGCCGGGGAACGATTGAGTGATACTCGAGTGTTGCAGCTTTCAATAAAGCTTTGTGGATTTTACTTTGTTTCTAGAGTTGCAGGAATAGCTCGAGCATTAGTCTTTTCAATAGGTTTATTAGAAATATGTAGAGGTCTGTTTACTGTACCCTTCCAGCTCAAGACTTTGAAACCTTTCCAATCTATTATATATATCCCAGTGTCTTTTACGAGGCACCATCTCTTCATTCATCAACTCATATCTTTATTATTCCATAATCTATTTTACTCTTCAACTGTCTGCAGAAGTAAAGCGTGACACGGATTCCATCAAATCACTCCTTTGAAAGCGGCGACACTCTTCATTTGGCGCAATTTTGGGTATTCTCGTTCGTCGTTGTTGTTCGTGTGTTTGGTTTTTGTTGCCTTGTTTAAGTCTTTGCATACTTTCTTTATATATAAGCATTAGTTGAATATATTTAGTTTCGGTGTCAAGTTTCTTTTACGCAAGTGAACCTGTTTTTTGGTCGAGCAACTTGTCTAGTGGCCGGTGGAAGTGGACCGGTCGTGGGGATGTTTGGTTTCCTATGCTCTCGAAACTGATTGTTTTTGCCGCTGTGCGTAATTTTGTTAGTTGTACAACCACAAGGAAACTCCCGCCTCCACTTATACCTGAAGAAGATTGATATTGTTGAACTCGATATCTTGACAACCATAGTTTCGTGATCCTGTTGGACATCCTCTGTTATTTGGTACAGTATTGGCAGATTGGGAAACATAGCGTTTGTCTGTGATAGTTTTCGTTATAGTTGTCGTACATCTCAACTTTTTAGAGGCAGAAACTGTAGCCGACAAGTTATCTTCAAAAATTGCTCTTTTGTCCGTAGAGACTTGTTAAGTTTCCAGCCCTACTTGTCAAGTATGACTTTAGAAAGTCAGCAGTGTTACTCCCACTCATCGGTTTCGTGCCAGTTCGAAGCCTTACCTTCAGCTGTCTCAGAAGTTGATGAGGACTGCAAGGTTCAAAACCAAGTCTCACAAGTACGCGATGATTCTCATTGGTTTGAAAATTATTCCTGCAGTGTCTTATCTCGTACCTTTTCTGAAAGTGTGAACAGTGAAGATACATTGTCTATTGAGTTGCGACAAGACAAGCAAAGAGAAAATTTATCAGCTGACTTAGAACGAAGTGTTGTAGAAGAGTCTCACAAGTCGAGTAGTGGATATTCTGTTGTCAAACCAAGTTGTTGCAAAATGGTGGAAAGTCTTTTGAAAAATTTGCCCAGTAAGGTGTATCGAGTGCCATCGGGAACTGATCTGGAGTGGATTGCCAGTAAATTTATACATCGGGGAGAAGAGCAAGCTTTTTATGTCATCGATATTGGAGCTGTAGAGAAGAAGTACCTCGAGTTTGTCCGTCAACTTCCTCGTGTACATCCTTATTTTGCAGTCAAATGCAATCCAGATCCGGTAATTGTACGTTTACTTGCAGCACTTGGTTGCAACTTCGATTGTGCGTCGAAATCGGAGATTAAACTTGTCAGTGCATCTGGAGTATCAGGCGATCGAGTTATCTATGCCAATCCTTGTAAGCCACAGCATCATCTTTCCTACGCAGTGGAAAAGGGAGTTACTTTGGTTACCTTTGATAATAGAGATGAACTATACAAGTTGCGTCAACTTGGTTCCCATGTTCGAGCCATATTGCGTATCGCAACTGAAGACGAAGATTCTTTGTGTCCATTGAGTTCCAAGTTTGGAGCATTTATGGAAGAAGTTCCTAGTCTTTTAAGTATTGCACAGACACTCAATGTACGTGTTGTAGGAGTTGCATTTCATGTTGGTTCGGGATGTCGTTGTGTGAAATCTTATATTTCTTCTATCGAAAATGCACGTCGAGTTTTTGATATAGCTGAAAGCATGGGATTGCCTCCCATGACGATTTTAGATATTGGTGGTGGATTTCCTGGATTTGACGGAGAGTCTTCCATTACTTTTGAGGAAATTGCGAAAGGAATTCGAGGACACTTGGACAAACTGTTTCCTGAAGAGCAACAAGTGGAGATTATTGCCGAGCCTGGTCGTTATTTTGTTGGCTCTAGTCATACTTTGATGACTCGTGTGAACGGACGTCGACATCGTTTGCGTGGAGATGAAGCTGGTTCAAGAGAAGATTGTGTGGATTATTATATAGATGATGGCGTTTATGGTTCCTTTAGAGATGTTTTGACGCTTGGCATTACTTTTTATCCCAATTGTTTTCCTCACTGTTCCAATCGACGCATATTGAAGAGTACTATCTTTGGTCCAACCTGTGACTCTATTGATTGTATCATTCGTGATTATCCGCTGCGAGAGTTGGATGTTGGAGATTGGATTTATTTCAAAGATATGGGTGCCTACACCATCAGCTTGGCAAGTAGCTTCAATGGATTCCATAAGCCGTCTTGCAAATATATCTATGGCATGTAGTTCAAGTCTTGTTGTGGGGGGAACCAGTCGATATTCTATCTGATTTGTGTTGTGTTTTTCTCGTATAGTTCCATTTTATTTGTGTCGTTGGATAAATGGAAAGTATTTTTGTTTGGTTGGCGACTAGTTCATCTCATGAAGTTTGTAACATCAATTCCTGAAATATTCAATCGGGTGGTTTCCATGAATGAGTCCACGTTTCTTTTTGCCTGTCCATCCATTGTTTTCTATACTGTTGTAGTATTGCAGCACATTCTTCTAAAAGCAAGTTCATTACGCAATGATCCAGCTCTCTATTTGTTTTTGAAACATTTTGTGTAATTTCACTTTCCTCACACAACAACAAAGCTTCTTCTTCTTCTTCTTCTTCTTCTGTCCGCTTTATCTTTCTGACTATTTGTACCCATTTGCTTCTTTTTATCTTTGGCCAACGAAACAAGTGAAGCAGCATCCACTCGCAACTCGGACAACGATAGAATACCCAACCATGGACTCAACTTTTTCTTGGGTTGATCCAAAGACTTTCGAAAATATAGAGGCTGTTGAACAGAAAAATTAACAGGTTGAATAGTCATTGTGTTTACACCGTGCGAGTGGTCTAATCCAGTGGATGGACTGGGATCACATTCTCTGTCTTCTACAGTATCCAAACTATTCTGTGACAACGTTTTGTGGGATTCCAGCAGTTCCTTTTTATCTGCAATATTAGGATGACTTGCACTTGAAGAAGCAAACGTAGTTTGTCCCTTGAAGGGACCCTCCTGTGAAGAACTTGTTCCACTTACTCGAACGTTGTGCAACTCCAAAGAACCTTCAAAATTCTTACACCCCGAACACTTACATAGTTCTGAACAAAGCACCCCACTCTGAAAGCACTCACAATATTTCTTAAGGCAAGCTGTCTTCCGACAATTGCAACCTTTGTTATGCTTCACAATCAGCCCTCCCTAAATAAACATAAAATACGATATCCTTCTCAAATATTACTACAATCATACCGAGTCTCTAAAAGTGGCAACCTTGGGTTGAAATGCGTCCGGATTCTTCTCTAATACCGACTTTATTGCAGCTTCTCTCTCCACTTGATGTTGTTCGTTATTATAACATCCAACACAAATACAATGACGACCACAATACACGCCCGAGTTGAAACAGTCGCAGTACATTTTAAGACACTTGCTTTTGCCACATTTGCAGCCTTTCACTACATCTGTTTTGGTCGAACTATTTTCTTCCATAATATTCGGTTGGTTCCGAGTTAAACGAATGGAACCCCTCAAAGTACTCAAGAAAAAGAGAGTTTCTCAAGGTAGCAGTTGATACAACTTGTAGGCAGTCCTTCAACACTCTATATTTTCTTTCGTGCCAACCAACCTATGCTTACCCTACAAGTCCACTTTGTAAAAACATGAAAGACATTGACAAGTCAAACTTCACAAATAAATAATCATCAGTTACACATTTCATTGGAGGGATTGATTGGTCATGTTGGACTCGGTTGGAAAGGCTGCACAAAAACTTTTTGACAAGACTTTAGGGAAAAGGAAAGTATTGGAAAGCACCAAGTTTTTCATATATTTTGCGTTTCCTGTTGGAATGGTTTATTTCTTTGGGTCAGGTCGATATGGATTGTTGGATAAATTTATTGAAAAGGTGAGAACTTTCGTTGTTCCAAGAATTTCAATTGAATTCTTCCCCATCACTTAGCATCCTTATATTGTGTATCCTCCTGAAGCGCCTAGAATTGATCACGACCAACTTCGTTTGGAACTGAGAGAATTGAGAAGACAAAAGGAACAACAATCCTTAAGGGACGAAAATGAAGCAAACAAGCCCAACTTATCTAGCTCCTTAGGATAACAACCGCTTCTTGTATCTTGCGAATAGAACTTATATAAATACTACTCGTGTAAAATGAATAACTCAAAGTTTCACGAGTCTTGATGCTTTTGACCAAAAATGTTTCCGGTTGGTTTACTCTTGTCTCATTCTGTTATGTTTCCGATATACAAAAAGGGAATAGAAAATGCAACTCTTATTCTGGCAACTCTGTCCACTTCCATCTTCCTTCCAAAGGTGTTTGGGTTAAAGGATCGAAATTCCATCTAGCCTTAAAAACTTCTACTTTCTTGTGTTGAATTTGTCGCAAAAGTTGTAACAACTCTTCATGAAAAGACTCTTTTTCTCTTGATTGTAGCTGATCCTCCCCTTCATCTTCCCATAACGGAACTTGATACAACAAAGACTCTCGATATTGTTCTCTTTCCGGAAACAAAAGCCTGCGTACTCTCCTCAGCCATAAATTGTGGTTCCTTTCTGAATAGTTTTTCTTTCTTTTGTTGATAACCTGACTGTTATTGGTAGCTTCAACTGGTTGCTTGTGGTCGTTTACTGATTCCTCGTTGATGCCTTTTACAGAACAATGAAAAACAGCTCTAGTATTGTCTTGTGAGTTTCTACAAGTGGTATGTGACATTATGCTAGTTGGATTTGGCAAAATGGATAAGCGGCAATCCTCAAACTTCCAGAAGTCTTCGCGGCGCTATTTGTGGTGAGAAACTCAACCGTTGGTGGAAAATTCCAGATTCTCTATTTCTTTTGGCGCCAATTTACGTGGCATTTTTTTCCTGAATTTATTTTGCATGCGTTGATAATTCTTTTACATGCGAAAATCTAATACACAAACCATATTACTTGACAAACAAGCTGCAATCTGGTCACCACTCGGACTCCAACAAACTTCAAAGATACCTCCATCCGCTCGAAATGAACGTACAACTCTACCTTCTCGAATACTCCAGACATGTATATATTTATCCAAGGAACCAGATGCAATATATTCTCCATCAGGGGAAAAGGAAACCGAATAAACTGGCTCCGTATGCTTGGATAATGTCCACTGACAAATACCAGACTGAATATCCCACAACTTGACAGTATGGTCAAACGATGCACTAGCTAGTAACAAGGCCTTGTTCGGATTCTCCGTACCCGGACCACTTGGACTCCAGCGAACAGCATAAACATCGCGAGAATGTTCACGAAAATCATATAGACAACTAGTAGATTGACCATTGACTTGTCGAGTCTCTAAACTCCAAACTTTCACGGTTCGATCATCTGAACAAGATGCCAACATGCTACCACTCGGGTCCCATCTCACAGTATTGATTTCATCTTCGTGACCGTGAAATACTCTTAACGGAGCATCTTCATCTACTCTACAAATATATATTGTCTTATCTGTAGAACACGAAGCAAAACTAGTGTCATCACGCCAATCCACATCTAGAGTTGGACCCGTATGAAATGAAAACCGCTTCAAGAGACGATCTAAACAATATATTCTTACAGTATATCAAAATGACAAGAAAAAGACGCTTACTTTGTGCAACATCGTATACTGCACAGGTCTTATCTACGCTACCACTTAACAAAAAGTTTCCTCTACGGTTCCATTCTACTGCAAAAATAGGTCCTGTATGAGTTTCTACTGCGCTATGAAGTTGACCTTCATCGCTCCATAGTCTAATCTGTCCATCATAACAACCAGTAGCCAAAAGAGAGCCGTCTCCATTCCAATCCAAGGCAGTAACATCTTTATCTTGCAACGGAGGCGAACCATGTTTAAGTTCAATCGATTCAACTGCTCCTTCCATAGCTCCTTTGGAGTTTCCAGAAAGTTTCCATAAACGAACTGTAGCATCCGCAGAACCAGACGCAAGTAACGGTTTTTTGGGATGCCAAGCGCAGGTAAACACTTCCTTCTGATGTCCCGTCAAAATGGTTACCTCCGCTTCAGTAAATTCTGTTTCGGGGCCTTTTGAAGGCTCCTCTCCAGTAGCAGCATTGTTTATACGTTTTCTATTTGCCAAAGCTTTGTGTGCTTCCAATAAGGAGACGTGTCCGTTGGTTACATATTCACTTCCCTATGAAAGTCATTCAAACAAGTATTATAACCAAAGGATTGCATACTGAGCTAATATTAAGTTTGCTCTCTATTTGAACGTAACTTATGCCGCGTTGGAGAAACGAAATGAGAGCACCAGGTGGTATGAGAGAACTATCTATGGTCGTCTTGTTGATGTGACTTTCATAACCAAAAGCAAAGGCGGTATGAATATATCCTTTCAACGTAAACTCAAGTGAAAAAAAAAGAATTATTGGAAGCCTACCAGACTCTTGAAGATAACGGAAGATGAGATAGTTTACCTCTTCCGTTGTAAGAATGTTACTCATCAGAACGAGGCACCCCCAATGAGAAAAATTACTGCAATTATTATTCGAGTAATTGAGTTGAAAAGAGAATAACGAGGAAGCCTATATATATATATATATATATATGGACCAAGAGTGGTATGATGAGTTTGGGAATTATATAGGACCAGAAGTGGAAGAGTCAAGTGCGGAATCAGAAGATGAAAACGACCGTGACTTTGCTCCAGCGTCACCACAGTTGGAACAAGCTCCTGAAGAGAACGGAGAAGTGGAGACAACGCAAACTTTTGAGTCGCAAATTGTTCTGGCAGAAGACAAGAAATACTATCCTACTCCAATGGAAGTTTACGGTGAAGAAGTTGAAACTATTGTACAAGAAGAAGATACTCAACCCCTTTCCCAGTCTATAATCGAGCCGGTGAAAATGAAGCTGTTTGAAAGAGTGGAAAGAGAAATTCCCAAAACAACCTATAGCAAAGAATATCTTGCGAATGTAGCGGGAAACGCTTCCCTAGTTCGTAACGTTGCAGTTGTTGGGCATCTTCATCACGGCAAGACAAGTTTATTGGATACTTTGATCAGACAGACACATGAAATCCAATGGAAAGATAAACAAGGAAGACCCTTGAAATATACAGACACTCGAAAAGATGAAGTAGAGAGGGCTATTAGTTTGAAGGCGACTCCAATGACTATCTTACTTCCGACTATGACTGGAAAGAATTATGCCGTTCACTTTATGGACGTTCCGGGACACGTGAATTTCTTTGATGAAGTAGTGACTTCTTTAAGAATAGCTGACGGTATTCTTTTAGTAGTCGATGTTGTAGAAGGTCTCATGTCGGGAACTGAATTGGTTTTAAAACATGCACTAATGGAAGGTCTAGCCATAACTTTGGTTTTGAACAAAATGGATAGACTCATTTTAGAACTTCGGTTGCCCCCATCAGACGCATATTTTAAGATTTTACATACGTTGGACGATATTAACTCCACAATTCGTAAATATGTCGAACAATTCCGTTTGGAGAATTTTCCGATTCTTTCACCAGAACGTGGAAATGTTGCATTTGCTTCGGCTCTTCAAGGATGGTCTTTTACTCTTGCACAATTTGCCAACCATTACTTGATGGAATATCCGGAATGTCCTTTACCTTTAGAAGCATTAGTTTCTAGACTGTGGGGAGATATATATTATGAGAAAGAAAACCGTAAATTTGTTAATCAACCATCTTCATCACAAGACGAAGAAGTTTTTCGTACATTTGTATCCTTCATATTGGAGCCTTTGTATAAATTGACATCTGCAGTCGTGTCTTGTAAAGTAGAGGATTTGAAGAAAATCATGCAATCCTTAGGACTCCATTTTAAGAATAAGGAGTATATGTCAGACGTTAAGCCTCTTTTACAGCATTGCCTTTCATCATTTATGGGTCCTTCAACAGGTTTAGTATCCATGCTCGTTGATTGCATTCCCTCTCCTTTGTACAGTTCGAAACATAAAGTACAATCCTTTTACACAGGTCCTATGGATTCAGAGGTTGTAGAATATATGATGAACTGTGATAGTCAAGGGCCACTCGTGGTATTGGTGACTAAGTTGATACCTAATCCCAGCTTTGAAAGATTTTATGCATTGGGAAGAATCATGAGTGGACGTATTCAACCTGGACAAAAAGTTCGAATACTTGGAGACAACTATGATCCAGAATTTGACGATGAAGACCAAGCTGAAGATAGAGTTTCGCATATATACATTCCAGGTGGCAGATATAAATTGGAAGTGACGGCAGCTTATGCAGGTTCCTGGATACTTATAGAAGGCATAGATGACTCGATATTTAAAAGTGCAACTGTTATAACTTCGGAATATGAATCTTGGAAGGATATGCATATATTTCAGCCAGCAACATCCATTTTAGGAACTGGAGTCAGTTGTCCAGTTGTAAGAGTTGCCATTGAACCATTGAGACCTTCAGAGTTACCAAAAATGGTTGATGGCTTAAGAAAATGCAATAAGAGCTATCCAGCATTGCAAACCAAAGTTGAAGAAAGTGGAGAACATGTCATCTTAGGAACAGGAGAATTATATCTCGACTGTGTTTTATATGACTTGAGAACCACTTTTGCTGAAATAGAAGTGAAAGTATCCGACCCTTCGGTTCCTTTTTGTGAGACGGTTTCTGATACTTCATCTATAAAGTAATTGATATTGCAATACTTGTTTGTATCAACTAACATTCTCTCTATTTTTTAGATGTTTTGCGGAAACTTCCAACAAGAAAAACAAGATTACAATGATTGCTGAGCCATTAGAAAGTGGATTGGCGGAAGAGATTGAAAGTGGTTCATTCTCCTTGGACAACAATAGAGAAAGATTTGAGAAGATGGTTCGTGAGCAGTATGACTGGGATATTCTGGCAGCTCGTGGTTTATGGACATTTGGACCGAGCTCCTTAAATGGTCCCAATGCCTTGTTAGATGATACGTTACCTGGTGGAGATACGGTAAGTTATTCTTTGAATCCCAATCAATCATTTGATGGCAAGCAGGATAAAAGTTTATTGTATCAAGTACGTGATTCCATCATACAAGGCTTTCAATGGGCAGTTCGAGAAGGTCCTTTATGCGATGAGCCAGTTCGTGGAGTGAAATTTCGTTTGTTACACGCACTCATAGCCAATGATCTAGTTGCTCGTAATCCAGCACAATTGATACCAGCAACTAGAAGAGTTTGTTATTCTTCGATGTTAACTGCAAGTCCTCGACTTATGGAACCTATTTATTCAGTGGAAATTATTTGTCCAGCAGATTGTGTTGCAGCAGTGTATACATTATTAGCTCGACGTCGAGGTCATGTAACAGAAGATGCTCCAAAACCTGCAAGTCCTTTATTTACTTTGAAGGCTTTTATTCCAGTTTTGGATTCTTTTGGATTTGAAGTTGACCTTCGTACTTTTACGCAAGGCCAAGCATTTTGTCTTTCTATGTTTGATCATTGGGAGATGATGCCAGGTGACCCACTCGATCAGAATATCATTCTCAAGCCTTTGGAACCTTCTCCAGCATCGGCACTAGCCAGAGAATGCCTTGTGAAAACAAGAAGACGTAAAGGGCTCAGTGAGGATGTATCTATAGTCAAGTATTTTGATGATCCATGGTTACTAGAACTTGTTAGAACCCAATTAGAGAATACGGATTGAAGAATCGTCCTACCATCATCATAAATCTTGAGAAAATACATTTTTCTTCTTCTGTAGATTGCTTTCATTCAGATGGCAGATTATCTTCACCAAGTATAGGTTTGGAACCTTGTAACACATAACTTTGGTTCCATTGTTCATCCTGACTAGCCCATAAACGTTCCTTTTCCAGTCTACGTAAAGTGGAAGAAATGTTGCCTCTAGGAAGAAATACTTTTTCCTGTGAGTCTTTCTCTTCAGAAGATATCGAATCGGTAGAAGAAGAACCCGATGGGTGACTTTGTACTGGTTCCGCAGAACGAACTTTCCGCAACTTCTTCTTCCTCCATCTCCTTCTTTGACTCTTGCTAGGTTTCTTTGTAGATTGTGGTGTTGTTTCTTCATCTTGTAACTTCTTTTTCCGGTTTTCAAGCTGTAAAAGATATCCAAAGTGATTTGTTCAATGTGGACTATTCCTACTCACCTCGGCAAGAAGACTCTCATCATTCCCAACAGCGTATCGAATCCCATCATTCGTACTTTCCACCGTCTGCTGTCTCTGTGCTGATGCTTGTTCTACCACTACTTCTTCTTCATTGATCAACAAATCCAGGTCCTTATGTACAACCCAACGTCCATTTCACAGTGACGGAAAGCAAAGCACTTACCTCAAACTCTGGCAAAACACCACCTTTTAATAACAACAAAGGGCGACTTTTCAGTTTATATTTTCT